>NC_041369.1:4811954-5111954 GCF_900634415.1 Cottoperca gobio
ATGGCTCTGGGCCAGCCAGTCCACAGAAAAGTATTTCACCATGTTTGCAGTGCTGTTCGGTGACCTGTAAATCCACCTAATGTCAAAGGGAGAATGTGGTGGCTGCCCCTGGCCAGGGTCAGCTTTTATAGGGCACCAGCCCTCGCTTTCAATTTGCATATGTAGAGGCCCTTGTTAACGCCTGATCGATCCCGATGATTAGGGCTTAATGGCTCGTTATTGAAGTCTTTACATATCCTGTGAGTGTGTGAAGACCTGGCGCCGCCGAGTCTGTGAGAACCCTCCTGAGCTCATACATTTGTCCGCCCCGACTGAAACCAGCAGCTTTGCAGAAACAGCTGTATCTCCTGCAGAGGTGGAGACGTCCTTTCATGTTGCTGTTGCTGCATACAGTAGCACCGGAGGAAAGGTGTCAAGAAGTTCTCTTTAGGCCTGGCTCAGTTAGGGCTCTCATTTTAAACACAAAACACGTAATTTGTTCATGACTGATCTAATGTACCCATATGAGTTATCCAACAATCCAATATATACATATTAGTTGGATAGTAACTAAATGTACTTAAAGGGCAAAACCACCGACATTAAGAATTCCTTGAACATGAACTACTATCTTTAAAAGCAGGACACCAGAGAAGTGAGTTGTGATGTCATCAAGTATACAGTCTGGAGCTGCTCCATAGACAATGCATGGGAGACCCAGAGAATGTATTTGTTTCCCTTTTTATACCCAAATGAGCTTTATTCTGTGATAGAGTGGTCAGTTGTGAAACAGAAAATGTCCACAAAAACTCCGCCTGCATCGCTTTGTGTCATCCATTACATATTTCCGAATTCATTGTCTATGGAGTAATTCCAGACATTATATTTCATAAAAAGACACATTTGAGCAGAGAGTTGTTCATGTTTAGTAATGTTTTGAACTGTCTTAGACAATAGGAATAACATTTATACATTTTGAAAATAGGCAGAGTTCCCTTTTAATTAAGTAGGCTACACATGTGATGTACTTGTACTCTACTGGAGTATTTCCATTTATGCTATTGTATACTTTATACTTTATTACATTCCAAGAGCTCATTTTGTACTCCACTATATTTATTTCACAACCATAATTACTATTCAGATTAAGAGTTTGCACAAAAACATGATCAGTTTCTGAAATATAATGCTTTTGTGACAGATTAAACCAACCTTGACCATCTGCAGGAACTGCTTACATGTTAATACATCAGTAATATGAATCCATTAGTAATATGAATCCATCAATATTATTATAACAATACCATTCTGTGTACTTTCAGTCTTGAAAGTACATGTTGTTGCCAATACATCTGTACCTTTACTTTAAAAAGTAAATATTACTTGTACAATCCAGGACTTCTACTTGTAATGAAATAGGTTTTATGGTGTGGTATTACTTTTACATGAGTACATGATGTAAATATTTCCACCACTGGGTAATATGACATATATATTTAGTTATTAAATATTTAAGGAGCAGCTCCACATTTGAGTTCTTAATCCTATGAAAAAAGAAAGACGAGGACAGCGCCACAATTTTACTTTTCAACATTTCCACCCAGTCTTCAAGGTCTTATCGTGAGTTGAGCGTCTTATTTTTAAGTACTTAATCCTAATAATAGTGATCCATGTATTACACATAGGACATTATCTATGTTGAATGATACATCTCAGCTCTCAGTTGTGCTTCAGACACACACACACACACACACACACACACAATCCTCGATGGTTTCGTATTGACTTGTCTTCGGATACCCTGGTGAGTGGTGGCGCCGGCTACCCAAGAGCCAGCATTTGGCACAGGCGCTTCAAACATTATAGATCAAAGGTATTACAGTAGCAACACAATTACGGCTGATTGTCGGCCCGTTCTCATGCAAATATGCTAAAACAAGAAGGGAGGAAGCTGGGAGAGGGGGGGGGGGGGGCTTCTTAAATTGGCTTCTCCACATACAAACGGCCGCACATATTAGACATATTAACGATAGTATAAGTATAAGTAGCTGGGTACGATCACTATGAAGTAAAGCAACACAGACTTTTCATTAGCTCAGCATGTCCAGTCCTCTCCACTGTGTTGACATAATGACTGACGGTATCCCATCATGTCTATTAGGTGCCAAATAAACCACTTTTCCAGCAGGCTGACCTGTGTGATTTTGCAGCCCGCCTCTGACAGATCTCCGCATGCAGCTGCTCGGGGACAATGCCACTAAACTGATCGTTTAGTTATATGACAGAGCAGATAAGAGGCTCTGCCTGCTTGTCTCCTTTATCGGTGATCTGTCGCTGTGGAGGCAGGAGTCCCTTCAGCCTTTTGGAGCTCTTTATCTCTGAAGCTTTGAAGATGCGCCCCGATCCCGCTAGATAACAATAAAAAGCGCCCGGGACGTCGCCTTCACACTGCGCCTATTTCCTCAGCTCTGCCTGCATGGGCTCTGTCTGTCCCAGAGGAAAGCCTGGGAGAAAGGACTGTATTCTAATTTCTGCTGCGCACTACAGCCTGGGTAAATACAAATAATCCTATATCTTTATAACTCACACAGTCAATACAAATCAATACATTTGGAATCTCTAGTGTTTTTTAAAAGCCTTTTCAGGTTAAACATGGACACGTTTACTATCCTGGGGACCCCAGGGCAGTGGTGGAAGAAGTTAGGAGGAGACTCTACAGGTGAATACGGGTAAAGATTTTAAGTAATATGCTACACATCAACATGAGACTTCGCAGGTTGATTACTTACATTAAGACAATTATTTTATCAATCAAAAGTTTTCTGAAATGTTAGGTTTAAATGTGTTAAAATTATGCATTATCTAATGCTTACCTTTGATGAATTTAGGAGAAATCTACACACACAAATACACAAAGTTAGTAGAATAACACCTACATGTGTATTTTAGATATTTTCTTTACACTATGGTCTGAAAGAAGTTATGGAAGCAAAAAATAACTCATGGGTCTCTGTAGAATGGCCCCTGTCAGCTTTGTATTATTAAAATGTATATTATTGGATTATAATTTAAATGAATACACATTTAAGATGCATTTTAAAGCTGTAGCATGGTTAAATCGAGGAAGTACTTGATGTACCGTTGGATAAAGTAATCTATTACAGTGCAGCTTTAATGACGTGGTTGAAGGTTTTGTATGTCAAATCTTAATCTGTAAAGTAGCTACAGCTGTGTGTGGATTAAAAAAGTACGATATTTCCCTCACGTAGCGAAATAGAAGTAAAAAGTCGCATGAAATGAAAATAGTCTAGTACAGTGCAAGTAAATTGTACTTAACTATAGTACTTGGGTAAACTTGTACAGGTACATTGCACCACTGCTTAAATTGTATCACTATTTTCATGAGTGATGCTTATAAATATGTGTTTCAGAAGTCCACACTGATGACAATGATGCATTACTTCTGTTTCAGAGAGCTCAGCTGTAAATTATGGTTTTATATTATGGATTTCCATCTACATCTGTACAGTTGCCAGAATGTTGAGGCAGCACCAGAGGTGTAGACAAAAAATACTTGCAACTCGACTTGTACTTTAACAACAATGACTTCACCTGAACTTGAGCCTTTTGCTTTGAAACTACTCGATACCTTCCTCCAAGAACAAAGACCTCTGTCGTTTAAAACGTGTGCCCTTCATTTACTGAATCATCCCTCTTCTTTCCAAACAGTGTCGACACTTAGTTACCCAGAAACAATTTGTTTGAACTAATTCGACAGCATCCAATCAAGTTGCAGGAGAGAACAGTGAAGGACTAATGTTACGTCACTGACAGCCAGTTGGAAAAACATGATACCAAACATATTTTCTCTGGGTACAAAACCTTCAACAAACTAAATTTCAGTATGTAAAACGTACGTGAAGAGCACATTATGACTTGTCTAGGACTCAAAAATCTGATTTATGGACTTGGGACCTGAGTAATAAAACTTGAATGACTTTGTGCCACCTCTGGGCAGCACTACCCCTCCCAAATTACAAATACGTCTATTTTGATTTATTTTAATAGATTTTTACAACAGTTTGTTCATAGCAGGTCTAATTATTTGACTATATCACTATGTATTGCATGACAAAATACTGTACATTTATTTGTCTCTAAGGCGGCTATTTAGCAAAAAATAATACATATTCGATTTCAAATCCAAAATCTCCTCCATCTAATGCACAAGACAAAACGTTGAGTAAGTAAAGCCAATATCAACAACATTCAAATATAATGTCCAAATGTTATAACCAGGTTATGAAGCGTCTTTGTCTTCAGGTGTTGTATACTGGCTTCACATGTTTTAACCATCACACCACAGCAAATCCTCCAGTGATAATTAAGAGGAGGAAACGCCATACAGTTAACTATGAGGTCGTTAGCATCCTCTTTATTTCCCCACAGGAGGAGAGGCAGAGCAGCTTCAGCTCCTCCCAACACATTCCACATCCCCTGACAGACGTAACCGACTGTAACCTGCCACACAGCCATTCTATCACGGATATGGTCTGACAATAATACACTTTGGCAAGAGAAGGCTTACAAAATCTCATTTATTTGGCTAAATTAAGCAAATCTTCAGAGCACGTCACATTCCATCTCCACGGTGTGTTTCACGGCAGAACACCCCGGAGAGAGAGAGCGGGCAGGAAAATAGAAAAATAGACTGAACATCATTCCTCTAATCACATTTTGCACACAGATATCTCGTTATCATTTTCTCTGTAATGCTCAGATATTGTTAGGACAGTAGGCTCGTCCAGCAACACACTGTTGATAATAAAATGCAATTATTTCACATTGTGCTGTTTGAATGGGATTAATATTAGATATTCATTTACCAATCTAGTCATAAAAATCTAATTTGGTAAATGAACAAACCCTGTGTTGTAGGTTAAGCAAACCATATGACAAATAAACACAAAATAATACAATATTTTGGCTTGTTTCTTACAAGTCAAACATATTTCAGCAACATCAAATAGATTTTATAACTGCTCAGGGGGGGGTTTGAAACTTGGTCTTGAACATAGACTATATGAAGTGGACTTAGTTTGTGTGAGGTCTGTGGACCACCGTTTTGAAGCCTTGAGTTTGGCATTTTGGCATCTTAAGTATTGCTAAGTACATCCTAATGCTGAACAAGACATTTTCAGGCAACCAAAATGTTAAAATTAACTTTCATAATCTAAAAACACACTGAGAAAGGGTAAAAGTTCTATGATGAAAACATGGAAAACACCGACACTGGACAATACCTAAGTCAATACCAGTAAATCACAAGGTAGCCACAACCTAACGCATACCCTATCTATCTATATTATACTTTTTTTTTAACTAAATGAACATCATGCTGTAATGAAGAATACTTGAAACTAATGATTGAGACCATACTCATCAGGAAAATGTTTACTGAGGTAAATAATCAAGTGAGAAGTCATTTTCTCATAGACTTCTGTAAAGTCAGACTACTTTTTGCAACCCTGCTGTCCATTGGAAAGAATGCAGGTTTAAGGCACTTCTGCATTGGCTTCACTTTCAGAGCCAGAAGCTGCCTCCACCCTTCTTCCAGACAGGGCATCAAGATTAGGTAACACGGTGCCAGAACACTCCATCAGAACCGGTTGTGAAATGGTTGAACAGCTTTGAATTCAGAGGGGGGGATGCATCCGATGATTTCTGAAACCGACATTTTGACGAGTTCTTCTTCTGGTATCACCTGGCTCTCAGAGCCAAGATAGAAACTCTGAGAGGCTGTACTTAGACATTAGTGCTTTCAGTATGTAAACATGCTAACAATAAGCATGCAAAATGCCGTTTACCATGTTCATGAGCTTAGTTTAGCTTTTTAGCATGCTAACTGCTAATTAGCAACGGAAGTTGATGAGAATGTCATTCATTTTGCAGATATTTAGTAATAAATCAGTATTGGACAAAATACATTTTTGATCTGAAGATGGTGGTGAATGAAAAGTGAAGTGATCACCGGAGTTGTTACAATTTATGCTGAGTGGGACATGATTATCAGAACTAAATTGCATGGCAATCCATCCAAGAGTTGTCGAGACATTTAACTGAAAACTACGAATGTGAATCTCATGGTCACGCCAGAGGAAGAGTCGAGGGATCATCAAAGTCATTTGGATTCCTCCTCGAGGGACCATGAATATTTGCACAACATTTCATGGATTTCCATGTTGTTGAGATATTTCTGTCTGGACCAGGAAGGTGGACCGATGGACAGATGGACGGACATCGCCATCCCTAGAGTCTTTGCTAAAAACGCAGTATTCCACCTAAGGGACCTCATCGTGCCAGTTGATATTGTGATTTAGTGGTGCATGTTCCCAAACAAAGTTACATTTGATCATATTACCACATTGCTCCGCAGTGAACCGTGTGGCTTTTGGGGGTCCGTGGGGTCTCGGGCAATGGTGCAGTTGCCACCTTTGCCCATGTTGGTAAACCCAGCCTTGATGTTGGACATGCAGTCTGCATTGCTGCCATGTCAATCGTATGAGGCCTTAAAAGCTTAAAAGCTAAAATTAGAGGGTCAATTCACAAATAATGATCAAGATTTTTAAATTTTCGAGCTGAGAAAGAATCATTGCAACTCCTAAACGTTGCCCATTACTTCTCTTTGTGGAATAAAAATGCCTAACTGATTTGTGAGGGAAACTACCCGTGTAATAAATAAACAGTAATATATTCTAAATTGATTTATTGACTTAAGTTAAGGGACATTTGACATTGACTGTACATATGACAGCAGAAAAGGTTTCCCAGTCCACAAGGCTCTGCTGCCAGGACCACAGAGGCATCTGAGGGTCTAGGCCTGGGCACGGAGCCTCAGACATGAGGTGTTGACCTGGTGGTGGTGACTCGCTCTTGGCTGTGAGATGTGACTGGAGCAGGGCTCATTGGAAAGTGGCCTTAACCCTCCTCAGCGTGTCCTGGATCTTCCGTGTTTGTCGCTCGCTGGACTGCTGGAAGTTGGCATCGTTGTCGCCGGCCAAGAGGTGGGTGTCAGAGGTGGCGAGCCAGGCGATGCGGCGCCGAAGGTAGGCCTGCAAATCCCGGTCGGGGCTGTAGGGGTATACAGCCTCCTGGAAGGCGTGGACCTGACTCACAACCTTTGCTATGCTCCTTGAGCCAAGGACGGATGGATGAAAGGGGAATAAAGAGCAGAAGGAAAAGTGAAAACATGAAACGCATTTATATCTAGGTACAAATTACACTCAAGTTTCCTTCCTGGCAGCATCATCCGCCATGTCTGTGACCTGATTTGGAGAGAGCGGGGATAACCCTGAGTCCACAGTAACCAGCTGTGTCTCTGCCTTTCCCTGCTAGATCTCCTGACCCCAGCATCTGGCTGCAGCCAGTAGCCTCTCAGCATCTGTCCCCAAAATCTCTTTTCCAATCAAACCCCATCCCACCGGCGCCATCTGGTGCTACACTGGCACCCCTACCAACAACCCAAATCCAACAGCTGTGCCATTACCATCCAACCGCCACTTGTTGTGACCTCAGCATCTGGTCAGCCATATTGGAGTGAAGGAGAAGGACACAGGAGCGAGTTGGCCGACTTTGTGGAAGATGGATTCTTGGAGAGTGGGAGCTCATTTTCAGTTAATGACACTAACTGTTTATTTATTGTGTCACTGCAAAGAGAGGTATATCAGGCTAATGCTGCTCAGAATGCATTGGTATTTGTGTGTGTTAAAAAATACGATATAACACAAAAGGTCTTCATTTAAATCATATATTGCAGAGCGGAGACAAATTTGGTTTTGAATGAAGTTGCACTGCGCAAGATTTTCTTTTGGACTTCTTTACCTTTTATTGTGGAGCAGATGTTTTTGCCTTTTGCTTGTTTTGATGAGAGGTTCATTTCCATCAAATGTCTGCATGAGGTTCATTAAATCAGACAAACAATCCAGGACTATTTATTCTAATTAATTACTAACAATTAACAAATACAAATTCTAAATTATATTATAGTTATGATACTATTGATAATATAACAAAAATCATCTAGTTAGGTGATTATTTGGGAGATGAATTTGATGCGTGAATGGAGAATGACTCATGTGGAGCCGACTCACTTTCATTCTCTCTGTCAGTATTAAAGTCCTTTACTGTAACCACTTGTCTTGTTAGCAGCCAGATCAGAGGGACGACAGTGAACATGAAAATAATGTTACGATCATCAGAGTGCTAAGATGAGCATCAATGCTCTAGAAAATTAAAGGATTGTCTTTTAATCCGATACCGGCGGTAGGCGTGTAAATGTAAACTGATCGGGAATTAGAGGTTTTACATTTTTGCTGTCACCGCTAACTTGTTTTCAGCTTGTGAGTGTGTGAGTGTGTGAGTGTGTGTGTGTGAGTGTGTGTGTATGTGTGTATCATCATGGTAACATGTGCTTCTTACGGTAGCAGAACTACCACCGAGGAGGTTTTGAGTACTTTTCCTGGTGTCTATATTTCTTTCTTTCTTTGCCCCCCACTTTAAGCCCCTGGCCCGATTTGGAATCACAAAACTTTACAGGTCTGTTGTTGAGATCTAAATGAAGGCTCAAGGGCGGTCGTCACAAGATGGTCTCTTGTTTGATTTAATTTTGTTTTATTCATCTATCCATGCACATGTACACTAAAGGTATCAAAGTAAGGTAGAGAAGTAAAAAGGACAACACATGGTTTGATATAGTGTTGCTGTTGTTAAGCATGGCATACATTCAAGCCTTTTCTCAGCTTTTTTTAATTCTCCGTTTACCGTGAAGGCATGCAAGAAAAGTGCGAGGGTTTCTTCAAGAATTCAAGCTAACACAGGGGGAGTAATAGATATAGAAAATGGTCATTTTGTGGGTGAATTAATCCTTTAAGGCCAATAGCAGCTTAATACAGATGTACCCCTCACCTGAGCTTGGTCCACTTGTAAGCTCCAGTAGTGAGTGTGAACGCTCCGATCTCCAGCTGCTGGACGTGCATGGCCAGGATGTGCGCTGACGGCAGGGTGGGCCTTCTCCTCGTGTGGTCTGCCCCCATCAGACACAGGTCGTCACTCTTTAGAAACACCTGAATATATCCGCGCAGTAAAGACATTAATAGGCAGTAATAAGCATGTCCGATGAAGCAGTGTGATACGATTGAAAGACTTTGATTTCTAACACATTTAAACTCTTTACCTTTCAATGCCAAGAGAGCAAAACATATTCTTTTTTACAAGCTTAACGGGGAAGTTGGAAAGAGAGTGATGCATGTTGTTTGATGCATCCGGTTCTATTGGGGGTCACTTTCAGAAGCAGAGCCAGCTGTAAGCTCTCAGCACACAGGCGAGTTGCTTGGAGCTGTTTTTCTATTGATTTGTTTGCCCTGCAGCCCAGTTTCACAATATGTGACCAGCCTAGCCTTCAGTTACAAACAACATATGTGTGTGCTTGCCGAAACACACCTACCTGCACAGCTCGTAGCTCCTCCAGGATCTCACACACCTTGGAAGACAGATGTTTCCAAGCCTGTTGGCAAGAGAGGAGGAAGTTTTATTTAGAAGCTCCAAAAGGAAGACTAATTATAACCTGGCTTCAACGCAACACAAGAGTCAATGAGTATAACCCATGGACATATGGAAATTTCTTATACATTCTCAACACTGGTGTCTTTTGTGTGTGGGATTTTTAAACGACTCCTATTCATGGACCACATTCCTCCTCACTGTGGTCACACTTTCTACATCCTATTTGAATGCATTAATGCAAATTTCTCATTTGTGAAACTAATTAAACACCACCCAATTCTATCACAGCTAAAGAAAAACATTTAGCTGGAGGGCATCTGACTTATTGCAGAAAGAGTTTGTATGAGGACGGGATTTATGAGATGCAGCCTTACTGGTAATTGCCTGACAATCACGTTCTCCAGACCTCCGAGGACCTGTATGGCTGTGGCAAAGTTCCTTGATTCGTAGCAGTGTTTTCCTATCCACAGATACTTGGTCAGCAAAGCAACTTGTGTCTGCAAGAGAGGAGAGCTTGCAATGAAAACAAAAAAAAGGCAAAATGCAAAAATCTAGTAGTGTTTTTTTAATATATTTCATTACTGTTTATTCATGAAAAACAGAAGTCCCATGTCACAAAAGACTAAATATAGTATGATAAGAAAATGGCTGTATCTCGGAAATGTACATGGAGCGCAATCAAGTATTGGGTATCCATGAACTCACAACAAGTTTAATATCAAAGATATGTACATACAGCGTAAAACAAAAAACACAATGTTCGCAGTTTTCCTCATTTTTCAAAAATCCTGACTTTGACTATTGGTAAAAGTGTGAATTTTTTCATTAATCTAAAAATATCAAAGTTGTTCTGTTAGACACTTGTCCAAAGTTTGTCAGTACCAGATTTAAAGACTTTAGCCGGATCAGGACAAATGCTGAGGTATTTTTACTTATCATACTAAATCCAGTCTTTGGGCACCAATGAGTTACTAAAGAAGTGTTTCAGCATTTGAGACCCATATGTTCAGTTCCTTACTGTTTACAAACTGTTCATCCATGAGACTAGTGAAGCATCACATATGGGGGAAGTCTGCGACTGACATGAGAGTCCGTGTACGATGAGAAATCAAAGCTCAGGCAGTGACAGTAACGGCTGCCTTTGGTTTTTTATTTCCCAGCTACTATTACATTCATGAGTTACGTCTCCTCTCACCTTGATGGAGTCACAGATGACTATTTCAGCAGAGATCCAGTTAGCAACACTGTCAGCATATGTGAGCAGCTGCTGGAGGAAGCTGTCTGTTGGCGTCTCCTCACAGACAAGTAGACTGCTGCCCTCTGCTGGCGGGACATGTTTGGACACATTCCTGGTGGGGGGAGGGGGAAGGGGGGCGGGGGGGATAATCAACTATCAGACACTTTTGTAATTGATTAATTGTTTTCGTGATTTATCAAGCAACTATGGCAAACATGTGCTGGTTGAAGATTTTCAAATGTGAGGTATGCTTCTTTTCTTCTTTTTGTCTTTGGGTCATTTCTTGTTAAACTAAATGACAGATACAAACTAAAACAACATTTTCACACCTTATGCTATAAGACAAATGACATAATCCATTAAATTTCACTACATTAAATTCTATTGATTCATTTAAAAATAAAATTGATTTATAAAATTGTTTGTTTTAAGATTGTATCTGAGGGTTCATTAGTAAGTGAGGACTCATTTATACAAATGATGTGTTGTACTATGAGACTAGTGATATGTGCGCATGTCTATAAAAGCATTATAAACATACTTATGTTGCATTATAATCTGCTTAAGCACTTATAATTATTTGTAATGCTTTGGAACAATAATCACAAAACACTATAAAACATTTCATAATGACTCATAAAGTCAAGCATCATAATACTTCATAATTGCTGGTAATCTTTTTATAATGCATTTTATTATGTGGTCATTCTAAGTGGTCACTGTTTGCTTTAAGTAAAATGAAACAATGAGAATTATTATCAAAGATTGAAACTAAAAGACTTTCATAAGTACAGTATGTATAGCATTTTTGTCGAGGGCCAGATTTGATTAAAAATGTTTATATCTAACAGACTCTGCTGCAGATACATAAGGATAGTTCTCTGTTCCTTTCATTATATATATATATATATATATATATATATATATATATATATATATATATATATATATATATATATATATATATATATATATATATATATATATATATATATATATATATATATATATATATATATATATATATATATATATATTATATATATTATATATTATATTGACACGCATGTCACCAAGTAAACCTCACAATGTGCAGAAGGGGAAACAGAAACTGTACTAGACTGTATACTGTATAAACTCTGTACAGACAGGTGAGGGAAAACCCCCAGAATAAATCAGAGGAGAAACATACAGGACACAATAAATAGAAATGATGTGAATCATATGTTATGGCCTTCAGAGCTCTCAACCCAAGTGAACACCTATGGGAGATTTAGGAGCAACGCACCACCATCATCAAAATGCATATTTTTTGGAATAATGCTGTTGATCCCTCCTTGAGAGGCACTGACAATGTATTCCAATGTATCGATTTGTAAGCAACACATTGTGTAAGGCTAGAACATTATACTTACTTGTTTGGGGTTGACACTTTGTCTTTGACTCCTTGTATTCTAGAGTTGAGAAAATGAACTGGATGACATCCTTGGAACATTTCCTTCAATACAAAAGGTGTAAGCTCAGTGTTAGATCAGGAGTTTACAGAACGCATCAGGCTCTTACTTTGCATTAATTGAGACATGTCTCCCTCTAGTGGTGAGAAGACACAACAACAACTTGAGTGCAGAGTGTGGGGGGGAGTGGACCTGTGTACCTGCTGCAGGAGGGTGAGCTGCTGGGTTATGTGCTGTGCGCTGCAGTCATTCTTGCTGAAGGGGAGTCGCTCCTCGCTGGGCAGGCAGACGTTGGAGAGGTCATCCACTGGGGAGCCGTAGCAAGGCATAGGCAGGGCTGTAGCGATGGAGAAGGCCTTGTCTTTAGGCAGGGATGCAGAGGGCTCCACTACTCTGGGGAATCTCCACTGAAGAGTTGAGCGAGAGGTTTGATAACAGAGGATGCATGCTCTGAATTATGTAAACACAGGTAGGGCTGCAGCTAACGATTATTTCCGATGAATAGTCAGGAAAAAAAAGAGAAACATTAAAGTCCAAGGTGATGTCTTTAAGGGCCTTTTCACATCTCGTGTTTCTGTTACATTGTATACATTTGATCCGATTAGTTTTGATTTCACATTGCAATTATCATTTCTACGCTGGGTCTTGCGATTGTCTCTCTCTCTCTCTCTCTGTCTCTCTCTCTGTGTCTCTCTCTCTGTGTGTCTCTCTCTCTCTCTCTCTCGGTGCATGCTGGGAGTTTGGTTGTGTGAGTGAGACGCTGAGCGGTTGCTAATTCGATACTTTCTTTTTCTTTCTTTATTTAATAATGGGTTTTGATTTAACTTAGTTCATTGGTGACAGTTTGATTTAGTTTACTTTTTGGTGCGTTTGGGTGGATAGTCGGGGTGCTCTTGGGTGTTTTTCTCCTGCCGGTGTTCTGCCGGCCGGCGTCTGACGTCATGGCAAATGGAGACTATACCAAGCTAACGAGGAAGCACGGGATCAAAATATCAGCCGGCTTCCCGTGTAGCGTTGAGGAGATCGGGTTAGCTGTGGGAGACAAGGTCGGACATGGCAGTGTGAAGTCTCTGGCGCGGATGAACGGGGCAGTTGTCATCTTCCTGGACCAGGTGGAGCGGGTGCACCGCGTCATCGAGACAGGTATTACGGTGAGCGGAGTGTTTGTGCAGGTGATGCCACTCACTCTGCCCGCAACCAAAGTGGTAATATCAAATGTCCCTCCGTTCATAACCGATGAGTTTCTCAGCAGAGAACTATCCAGACACGGGAAAGTTGTTTCCCCGGTAAAAAAGATTCTGTCTGGATGTAAATCTCAGTTGCTGAAGCACGTAGTGTCTCACCGAAGACAGCTCTATATGATACTTAATAACCGAGATGCGGAGCTCAACCTCCGCTTCCACGTTAAAGTAGATGATTATGAATACGTGTTATTTGCAACTTCATCGGTCATGAAATGTTTTGGTTGCGGGGAGGAGGGACACACCGCGAGAGCCTGTCCGAAGCGCGGGGGTCCAGCTCCGCCGGATCCTGGAGGAGCGGCTGCCGCCCGGGGCTCTCGCCGGCCGGGGGGCTCTTCGCCGGGAGAAGCCGCGGCTTCGGAGGAGGGCTCTCCGCTGGGGCGGCCGGTGGCCGCTCCACGCACCGCGCCAGGACGCGCAGCTGCTGTGTCCAGCTTTGTACACGGGATAGGTGGTGTTAATTCACTTGGTGTGGTGGAAAAAAATGGGGAAAAAAAACAAAAAAAACAGGGAGAGGAAGTGCAGGGGGTGTCAGGTGGTATGGGAGGAGAAGAGGTAGAGGAGATGGGTGCTGTAGTAGAGATGGGTGGTGGGGAAGAGGTAGGTGGTACAGAGGAGGTTGGTGAGATGAGAGTAGAAGATTTAAAGGAGGTAAGTGATGTAGCAAAAGAGGGGGGGGATGCAGAGGAGGTGAGTGTAGTAGGAGTAGGAGAGGTAAAGGAGGCAAGTGAGGCAGAGGAGGTGAGTGAGGTAAGGACAGAAGAGGAAAAGGAAGCGGGCGATGTAGTTGAGGAAATGGGTGGTGTAGAAGGAGAGAGGACAGGAAAAATACAGGTTCCGTGGAGTGAGCAGGTAGAAGAGGCAGAGATGGAGGAAGAGGTTAAAAAAAACAAAACCTGCCACAAAACGGAAAAAGAAAAGTCAGAGTGCATCCAGTGATGCCAAGAATAGTAAAGTCGGGGAGGAAGGACAGACAGGCAGGAAGCAGGGACAGGCAGAAGACAGTGCTAGTGAAGAGGAGTGTGTGTCAGACAGCAGCAACATCCCTGGTTTTACTCTGACCAACAGCCAGAAAACAAAAATGTACTCAGTTGAAATGTTGAAAGTTTTCCTCCAACACACAAAAAACCAACACGGAGTAAAAGTGGAGGATTATTTTCCGGATTTACTCGTTTTTATTAGCTCAAGCAGATTCCATATGAGCCAAAAAGAGTCTGGCCTCATTGAGCAGGAGGTTTATAGATTAAAAAAACTGGTGCTTAAAGTAAAAAAACAAATAAACAGTGATGATGGGGGTCTTAATTAATTAATTTGTTTTTATTTTTTCTTATTTTAACATGTCAGCCATGGATACTTTTAAAGTGGGTGTTTTAAATGTGAACGGAGCCAGAGTTTTTAAAAAAAGGACACAAATTTATGAAACTGCAAAATTAAAACACATTGATGTCCTTTTTTTACAGGAGACGCACAGCGACGGCTCTAACGAGATAGACTGGAGGAGGGAGTGGGAAGGGGAAGTCATTTTAAGCCACAACACATCTCTTAGTGGAGGAGTGGGCTTCCTCTTCTCCAAATCTTTTACTCCAGTCTCACTGGAGGTCGAGCATTTTATCGAGGGGAGGTTGCTTTTAGTAAAAGCCCGGTTTGACCTTTTTAATGCCGTTTTTATAAATGTGTATGCCCCAACAATCGGTGCAGAGAGGAAGTTGTTTTTACAAAAAATTAATGATGTTTTAAATAGCTGTGCCTCGGAGGATTTTTTATTCTTGGGGGGGGATTTTAACTGTACAGAAAATGCTTTTTTAGATCGGAACCATGCAGAAACGCATCCAGCGTCCCAGCATGTTCTGAGGCAGCTGGTCCGCTCTCATGGTCTGGTGGATGTATGGAGGAGGATGAACGCAGAGGCTAAACAATACACATGGTCCCACTGCAGAGGGAATAGGATTTCCTCTGCCAGGTTAGATCGTATTTATTGTTTTAAACATCATTTTAACATTTTTAAAATGTGTAATATTATACCTGTTGGTTTTACAGATCACTCTTTGCTTTTATATAATGTTTTTATAAGAAATGTGTTGCCAAGAAGCGCATACTGGCACTTTAACTCAGTTTTAACATTTGATAAAAATTTTAGAGAAGCTTTTATTTATTTCTGGAGTGTTTTTAGGCAAAGGAAGAGTGATTTTAACAGTCTTAGGCAGTGGTGGGACCATGGTAAGACTGAAATTAAAATGCTTTGTCAGCAGCACACCCTCAATGTCACACATGACATCACCAGATCTATGAAAGACCTGGAGGGTGATATAGTGGAACTAGAACAAATAAGTGAGTCCACAGGAGATCGAGGATATATTGAAATCCTCAAAGTAAAAAAAAATGGCATTAGCCGACCTGCTAGACGTTAAAGTCCAGGGCGCATTGGTCCGGTCCCGGTTCCAAAACGCCACCGAAATGGATGCTCCATCCAGTTTCTTCTTCGGCCTGGAGAAGAAGAACGGACAGAAGAGGGTAATCCACTCACTGCTCTCAGTCACAGGGCAAGAGATAACGGAACCAAGCCAGATCAGAACACGGGCTGTGAGTTTTTATTCCTCCCTATACTCGAGTGAGTACGAGGGGGAGGAAACGTTTTTAGAGGGGTTTTTAGGGGGACTACCTCAGGTAGCAGAGCAAACCAACTCACAGCTGGAGGGGCCGTTGACCACACGGGAGCTACAGGCTGCTCTGCAAAAAATGCAAGGACGGCGGGCTCCCGGCATCGACGGCCTCACTGTTGAGTTTTTTAAAGCATATTGGGACATTTTAGCAACAGATCTTTTAGATGTTTTTAACGAGAGTCTGGCCTCTGGTTCCATGCCGATGTCCTGCCGCAGGGCCGTGATAACGCTCCTGCCCAAGAAAGGAAACCTGCAGGACATCGGAAACTGGCGCCCTGTGTCTTTGCTGTGTGTGGATTACAAGCTTCTGTCCAAAGCTCTGGCCACCAGGCTGGGGGGGGCTATGGAGCAGGTCATCCACCGGGACCAGACCTACTGTGTGCCCGGCAGGTCCATGGTAGACAATGTCTACCTAATTCGAGATGTTTTGGAGGTCTCCAGCTCATTGGGCTTTGATACTGGTCTGATTTCTCTAGACCAGGAAAAGGCTTTTGACCGCGTTGAACACAACTTCCTCTGGAAAGTAATGGAGAAGTTTGGGTTCAGCGCTGGTTTCATAGGCAAGATCAAGGTGTTGTACAGTGAAGTTGAGAGTGTGCTGAAGTTTAATGGTACTCTGTGTGCTCCTTTTAGAGTGTGTAGAGGGGTCCGGCAGGGCTGTGCTCTGTCGGGGATGCTCTATGCGCTCTCCCTGGAACCTCTCCTCTGCGAAATACGCTCCAACCTACAAGGTCTGGTTTTACCTGGTTTTAATAGCAGATTTGTTTTATCCGCATACGCAGATGATATTATTGTTTTTATTAAAAGCCAGAGAGATGCGGACATTTTAACAGATATAGTAGATAGTTTTAGTGTAACATCGGCGGCGAAGGTAAATTGGAAGAAAAGTGAGGCCCTCGCTGTCGGGGAGTGGCGTGGCGGTCTCCCAGTTCTTCCCCAGAGCCTCACCTGGAGAACTGACGGCCTGAAATATCTCGGCGTGTTTTTAGGAAAATAAATTATTGTCCAGAAGAACTGGGAGAACGTCACAGAAAAGATTCAGGGAAAGCTTTCCAAGTGGAAGTGGCTGCTCCCTCAGATGTCTTTTAAAGGTAGGGTTTTGGTTTTAAACAACCTTGTAGCATCCCAATTGTGGCACCGTCTAACCTGTGTAGACCCTCCCTCAGGCCTTTTAGCAAAACTACAGAAAGAAATGGTAGATTTTTTTTGGGATGGTCTACACTGGGTGCAACAGGGGGTGCTGTTTTTATCCAGAGAGGAGGGGGGACAGGGCCTTGTCCACCTGGCCAGCCGAACAGCCACTTTTAGACTTCAGTTTTTACAAAAATATCTTACCGGCCCGGCTGATTTGGTGTGGAGAGATGTGACCAGCTGCATTCTCAGACGTGTAAATAACCTGGGGCTGGATGCTGCTCTGTTTTTAACTGATTCTAATTTTTTAAAGTTAAATGGGCTGCCTCCTTTTTATCAGGGTGTTTTTAAGTCTTGGGCCCTTTTTAATCATAAAAGGTGTCCAATGTCGGACTCTCTGCACTGGTTGTTGAAGGAGCCTTTGATTTACAGAGCCAGGCTGGATGTCAGCAGCAGCAGCACACCCAGCCTGATGGTGGCGCTCTGCAGGTCCAAAACCCTGTGCTTGCAGCAACTGGTGGATGCAGTGGGGCCGGCGCTGAGTGATGCCCGAGCCCTGGGCTTGCTGCTGGGTCTGACCTCCGTTTGAGTGGCTGAGAGGATTCTGGAGCTGTGGAGCCAGAGGCTATCGGGGAAGGAGAAGAGAACAATAAAAGACTACAGTGACGGGAAGGCTTCTCCAGACCCAGCAGACCCTTTTCCAGAGATCAACCTGAGCCCAGGGCTGGGAGTACTGACCGGTCCCCTGCTCAAGGTCACCAACCCGGCAGGACTGACGCTGCACAGAGCCGACAAAAAGACTCTATGTATGAACTGTGTAAAAAGCTCCTAAATTTCCTCTCGGGAGAGGCAAAAATGGCCATCTATATCAGCAGGAAAAACAGAGTTGAGAACAGAGAGGGGCAGGAGGCCAAGACAGTGCGGCTGTGTAATATCAGGGCAAGACTCTGGCTTGATTTTAGGTTTCACAAACATACCGGGGATCTCGACACTTTTAAAAAACGTTGGTGTTTTAAAAATATTATCTGCACTGTGAACAATGAATGTTTACACTTTGCACAGGTTTTTATTGGATAATTTTTATATATTTATAAATGTATATTTTTTGATATGATAATATGATTTTTCGTTACACTTTATGAGTAAACTGTTTGTTTTAAGAATATGTAAATAAAGTGTTTTTGAAAAATCAAAGTCTCTCTCTCTCTCTCTCTCTCTCTCTCTCTCTCTCTCTCTCTCTCTCGCTCTCTCTCTCTCTCTCTCGCTCTCTCGCTCTCTCTCTCGCTCTCTCTCTCTCTCTCTCTCTCTCTCTCGCTCTCTCTCGCTCTCTCTCTCGCTCTCTCTCTCTCGCTCTCTCTCTCTCTCGCTCTCTGTCTGAACTTCCTGTAATTGGTCTGAAAGTCCAAACCATCACAAAAATATTTTCCTCTTTTCATCAGAGGTTAGGCTGTTTGGTCTGGGAGAGGTTTCACACCTGTAATTAAGGTAATAAATAAACTGAAAAGTCTGGAAGTTCGGACTAACAGAGGCAGGTGTGAAAGGGCCTTAAATGTCTTGTTTTGTCAGTCCAAAACAGTCCAGTTTAATATAATATAAAACAGGAAAAATGTGGGAAATGTCCATATTTGACAGGATATGGAGATTTCAGATAATCATGGCCTAAACTGCAAATGTATAAATATAATACATGTATTGTAGTTGACCACTACAGATAATCTTAACAGATTAGGAAGAACAGAGTTACTGTTTTCTTAGCTTGTCACCATATTATACTGACCTTTCTCTCAAGATCCTCAGTAGACGAATGCACACACATGAAATCATCATCCTCCTCAAGCCTGATGAGGCTTCCTCTTCCTTGGCTCCAAGTCGTACAAGGAGGGTTGTGGAGAGCAGCAAGAAAGGCCTCTCCTCGGCTGTCTACAGGAATTACCTGAGGGAAACAAGCACAGGATGAGGCAACTACAAGTAATGCAGACATTGTATGTTTCACCCATTTCCCACTGGACGAAAAAAAACTTGGGTTTTTGTTTTTGAAAGGTTGCAATCGACATTCATCCCGGGACTCTGCAGTATTAACGGGTATTTATCAGCAGAAAGACATACGCATCTACTGGCAATGGGAAAGGAGTCTATTTAGTTGGAAAAGGGTAATACATAAAGAGAAATAAATCTGACTCTAAAACTTGCCTTTTGCTCTGCTACGTCAAATATTAAGACAACACTGTTTGCCATGGTCTTTTAACTCGTACAATATGTTGACACACAGGAAGGTCGATGCCTCCAACACTATAAAAGATTATTAATGGTTTCCCTCTCTTCTTCAAGCTGAATATAATATTATCTGTCTTTTGGAAAACCCCAGAAAAGCCCTATCTATAAGTCAGTAAGTGAAAAACCTCTCAATGAAAAATTAACCTTTGTTATCAAAGGAAAGCGTGATCGCTTTTATAAAATATGGAGTGAAATTCGTACATTCGTAGAAGTACAACTTCTTCGAGTTAGTATAAAAGATGTGATGGAATAATGTGAAGCTTCTGATTTAGCAGCTTTTGTTAAGGAGTTTTGTTTATTAAGTTATGTCCATGTTAACTTTATTATCGCAGCGAGGGAGATGGGTGGGGGGGGGGGGGGTGGTGTTAGGGTATGTCTTGATGTTTTAGAAAAACTGCCAATAAATGTATGCGTCAAAAAAGAAAAAGAAGATTATAATCAACAGAAGAGGATCTCTGTACTCAAACATTAGACAGAACATACTGCAAACACTGTGTCTCATACTATGCCCATTTTGACAAGTCATCTCTGTGAAGTGCAGAGCAAAACATATGCTCATGTGGTCACCTCAGTGTTCAGGAAGCTTTCCAACGTATCCACAAGGCTGGACTCAGGTGTGAAGTCCACCTGTTTAAAGTCTGTTATCCAGAACTGGAGCAGCTCCAAACTGCGATGGAACATCTTTTCCCCGTCTCCTGACATGTCTGGCCCTTGCCTGGCATGAACAAAAACCAACAGAACGGTCACACAATCAGTGCAAAGATGTTTCATACTGTGTGGTGTGGACAGGAGAGGATGATGTTTCCTTCTCTGCATACTGTACAGTACTGAACACAGCTGGTTCTTTGTGTAGTCATGAGCTGTTGGATACACAGTACCTTGCAGCAGTGATGAATTTATCCGTTATGAACTGCAGTAACTGTTCAGGGGAGCAGAGGAAACGATAGGTGTACAGGAACTGCTGGATGTAGCCCTCCACAGCAGCATTTCTGCGATGAAGAGGAGCAAAGTGACACTGAGTTAAGTTTAAAAAGCAACACAGTTTAACAGGTTTATTTTCAATGACATATACCTTTAAACATTCCACTGCAAACGAAGGATGCAAGAATGAACAGAGAATCTTCTTTTATATCCAGGTACTTGTCCTGGTCAACCAAAACATATTCCCAGTATATTCCTTTAACTCCCTTCAAGAATGTTAAGACCATGTGAGGGATGTGATACCTTCAGGGTCTCCTCACATTTAGTTTAAATCGAGATGTCCCTAGGTGCCTTGAATTCCTTTAAATGGCTCCTTTCAGTGCGAGGGAGCGTCATACCATCACAACACACAAATGTGGTTGTGGTTGTCATGTGATCTGATAAACAAATGTGTACTCATGGAGATCAACAAAGTCAGATAGTATATATATAATATAAATGTTTTTTCATCTAGAGAGCATTTGTTTGTAGACGGTTGGGATACTTTTCTATCAAAATGAAATGAAAAATGTCAATGTCTTTTTAACACCTTCTATCTTCTTGTCTACATTTCTTTGGGGGGGAAAAACTAAATATGAGTAAAATTATTATTTTCTCATCAATTACTGAGGTTACTGACTGGCTGCCACTTGAGTAAACATTTACTCAGTGACTTCAAGATATGGTCTTATTCCATAAAGAAAAGATTTTGTCTTGTTTTTGGTCTCCTTTTTGTTAATTTGTAACAAGGTAAGAATTATAAGCAATACTGTCCTAAATGCCCCCGGCTAACTTTGCTAACAATCCCAGGGAGGGAAGACCCTCACGAACACACATTTAGCTGATGATCAGCTGATGGGCCAGAAATAACCTTCCATTACTCACAGACTACTTGAACAGCAATGGAAGTTATTTGAGTGTCTGCTAATAATTTATCACATTTTTTAAGATCCCAACTCAAATATTTAAGGCACAATTTAGTTAAGGAGTACAAGGGACACATTGTTCTGCACTAAAAAAGAAAACTGTTTGTGAAAGTGAAACTCTTACTCAGTGACATTAAAGTAGGTCGTATTTAAACAGGAAAAGCCTTTGTCTTTTTTTTCTGTCTGCTTTTTGCACTAGCACCAGCTAATGGGCCAGAACAATGAGCTTTCACACAATATGTATTTTGTATGTGTGACACAAGAACAAGAAAAATAACAAAAGCGCAAAAAAAGGTACTTCCATGCTGTAGATTTCAAAACTATGAATACAATGTAAGCTATAGTCTGAAGGGTTCCACTTTGAGGTTGAAAGTGAATAGTGTGTGCCTGAGTATGAGCATGGTGAATCGCAGAGGCATACTTCCTGTCAAAAAACAACGTCCCAACCGCACATACATGTCTGCATAATAATGCACCAACCAACCAAATACTCATCTATAATGTTTACTATGATAGAGACTTCTTGATGAATATTGTTAAAATGTTATATTAAAAAATGTTGGACAACAATTTCAAACTACAATTTTCAATGTACCTCAATAAATATTCATTTATTTCTGTCTTTACTACAAAGACTGTCTTTTACTGCATTAGCTTTGAATAAAAACAGCAAAATAATCTTTTACCCAAAATACAGAGGAGTTGGGGATCTTTATTTCAGCCATGAGTCACGTCTGAAGTCTTCCCCACAAGCGTCATACCAAGAAGGTAGAGTAGCTTGTATGTTAGCTTGAGAGGCAAATAAAGTTCATAAACTATTCGCTACGGCTTGTAAAGCTTAAACAATGTGAGTGCACGGCGATAATGAACTTTGTTAAATGTTAAAATTCTCATCTAAGTATTTTATTGACCAACTTAGAGTTTCTCTCATTCGTTTAGCGACTGAATCAAACTGAAATTGTATAAGAACAAAAGTAGTATTTTGAAAAGTTATGTGGACATGTGCCTCCCATCCCCAGAGGAAATGATACACTTGCCTATATTTAGTTGTTACTTTAGTTTAGCTATATTTACTAAGTTGTTAAATCAGCCACATTTTGAGGACATCAATGCTTCAGCTGGAGGCAGTGGGAATTGAAAGTGTCTTGAAAAACGATTGATTGTGTCCCTGTTTCTATCATTGTTGATGCGGTTTCCCATGGCAACAAATACAAACCAGGTCATGAAATGTCAGATTTCAAGATCAGAATAGGAGATGGCAATTTCAAATGTTACTTTTTCACTACGTTTGCTGTACATGAATTGTTAAGCTTAAGAGGAACAGTACAAACAGTGTCTCTAAGTGTCTCACAGTACATGAGCAGCTTTGAGTAATTTATTGCACTCAGTTGGACATATTAAAGTATAATTATGGCGATATTCCATATTTTTCTTGTTATCATCAAATTGTCGGTAGCCGAAGCCTGATAGAGCTCCATGGTTGTCTAAAGATGATTAGAAACAAATCAATGAGCAGCACTGTCACATGTTCCTGTATTACCATAAACATGGGGCTTGAGAATGAGTGGCTAATGGGTAGGGAAGTCAGAGAGTATTGAGACAAACCAACATATTGTTGTTTTTTGTCTTCTCATGGGATTTCAGGTGTACAACCATGCTAGCAGCTCTGTGAGGTGGTACTTAGGCACAGCGGTGCTTTGAGCTTTGGCAACAGTTGCCTGGCTCCTTTTCTGGTGCCACCTCAGCCGAGGTTCAAAGCGAGCTGAGCCGATACTAAAAGGTGGACTAAAAACATTGCAGACCACTTATTGACCAGAGAGAATCGTCACTAGAATCGCCCGACACGGGACATCCTGCACAAACACATTTTCTTCTCTTCACTCGACCCAGATTGACCTAGAATAACTTCATCATTTTATCAAATTAGACATTTGTGTAAAAATTGTCACAATTAGCGTATGAATTGTTGAGTTATGACCAAAAACATGTCTTGACCTTTGACCACCAAATTATAATCAGTTCATCTTTGAGTCCAAGGGAACAATTAGTGCCAAATATGAGGACATTTGAGATATCACATTCACGAGAATGGGTCGTACGGAACAACAACCGGAAAACATAATTGTCAGCACGGAGGCATAACAAAATGACAGCCTACAAAACGCCATACACTAAAGTGCAGGCGTTCCTCTGTTTGGTTGCAAATGACAGGATCCAGTAAGAGAACACACTGCATTTAGATCTTTGAGAGGATCTACCGTCCCAGTGTTGTGGTGCTAAAAAGTTCATAAAGTTCCAAAGTTGAATACCCAAAGGTAAACAGGCACACACGAAGATCTTCAGGACACAATGGACTCATCTCAATTTCACCAATTTCTTGTGGATATGTCAAAACAACATGCTAATGTTTCGGCCTAGTGGCCTTCATCCAAGCATGAAGGAAAATGGAAGTCATGTCATATGTATATAATACCTAGAAAGGCACTGTGTTAGTACAGACCTCCTCCAAGGCCAATGGTGCATTCAAGTGCCCCTCTGATGGTCCATGATCTGATATATGTACATCTCCACGATCATTTTTACGCTATTGACTTATCGTCCACAGCTCTGGTGTGGGAACATTTTGGGTTTAAGCCGAATGTGTTGTTGTTGTGACTTATAGTGAATATGTTGTTAGGCTTGCACTTTTCAAAACGAAAACCTCATCAGTAATACCTGGCGTAGAGGTAAGCCATGAGGCCCAGAGGAGAGCCAGCTTGCAGAGTGCTCTTCCCTTTGCAGGTAGTAAAGCTCAGAACAGATGGGTCCTCTGAGGACTGGAAGTCCAAAGAGCCAGGTCCACACACAGCCAAGGAGGGGAGTAATGAAACTTCAAAACCCCACTGGTCCACACTCAGAATCTGCAGAAATACAAGAAATCATATCAAAAGATAGAAGAGCCAAGTCGATAGGAAATGAATGAGAAATATCAGTGTTGGGATTTGTAGTACTTTGTAAGTACCTCAAGGTATTTCTTCACACAATCCAAGAAGACCACTTTGGATCGAAGTTCCTCAAGCTGGGACTTGAGTCTGGACAGCATCAGTTTGTTGTCAGAACCTTTGAGAAACATTCACTGTGTTATAGATCACACTGGAAGATACGCATTGGCATGTCCATGTACTAACAGCGTAATGAAATGGGTACCTTTGTTTTTTCTCTCTTGTTGAATCAGCTTCTGGTAGAAATTTCTCGTTTTCTTTAGGTTCTTTGTTTCAATCATCAGCTGCTGCTGCAGTTCCTGCAAAATCACACACAAGGCCCTAAAATAACACACACCTTTCACAGAAAGAACACTTCGGGTGCTTTCAGTGTTTCTCTCTTCACCACGGCAACAGAATGCCACAGTTCTTTTGAAGTACAATGAACGAGAAGTCGCGGCAGCACGGCTCTTAAGGTCCGTCATTAGCGGTTGCATAAACCTTTTGAAGAAGCAGTGGTGCCATCAAAGTGTGCAAACACAAAGACCATAGATTAATATTCTTTGGCAAATGACAGTAACTTCTTTTGCCAAGGGCCAAGTTCAAATATTAATATTCACATCCAGTTTGGAGAGAATAATATTCCAATTATCTCAAAGTCCCCCACATGTTCTCGTCCTATTTACCCTAAAGCCTCACTGTGTTCCACTTCATTACAGATAGGGAAATAATTCCTGCAGTTATTCATAAAACCCGGCCACTGAATAAAACTAGGAAGTGAAAAAGCACTTGGGTGAAACATGGGTAAAATGCACAAAGAATGGAAATTAAAACACAAAATCAAAACCTGCAGTTTATCACCAAAAAGTAATGAAACACACAGTAACATTTGATGGGAATATACAAAGAATCTTCTTTGATAGAACATGATATACTGTCAACAGCACTCCCTCCTATTACTACAACATGCATTACATAACAACACACTATATGATATACATTTGCTTATGTTAGTGAAATAGAATCTGATAAATATATCATGCAGTCTTCTGTTTGTTCAGATCCATAGAGTTAAGGTCAAGTATGACTCAGTGGCAGTAAGCTACCCACCTGTGTTTTCACATCCAGACATGGTGATTCTGTGTGCTGCCCCAGGTTCACTACATACTGGATAACCTCCGGACTGAAACAGTCTTGTCCGGAGAAAGCCAAGGCCCAGGCCGGGCTGGAGCGGAGGCCCAGACCCTCTGCTCTGGATCTGGGCGAGAGCAGTCGCTCCGACACCAGAGAGTCACTGTCCTCCATGTCCTCAGAGCAGTCGGGGCTCATCTGCTCGTCGTGGGCCCCTGTCAGCCCTTCCTCTCTCCCCGATGGAAACTCAGCTTCAGAGGGGCTTTCATCGCTGCCCCCCGCTGAATGACCTCCTCCCTCCATGACCGCCGCGTCCGAACTGTCAGTGCTCACAACTCAACCAGTAAACAGGGACAATGGCAAAGAGAAGAGAAAGAGAAAGAGAGAGCGACTGAATCACATGGAGAGGAGGAAAAAAAAAGGAGACTGAATTTGAAGTAAAAAACACAAGGAGAGATCCAGGGATGGAGCTGGGGGTATTTATTGCCAACCCTGTCATGGGTTCACAATGAACTCACTGTTTAACAGATGAGCAAGTTTAACTTCTAACTGCTGCCTATCTATGTATCTCAAGGATCTTATAATCTGTTTGTAACCAAGACCACATGTCTAGCATATTCAAATAGCACAACAAAAGCAGATGCAAGGGTGTGTTTGTGAATATCATTGGCCAGGAATGAGTCCCAGAGGAGAGGGAAAACATCTTTAGAGTTAGCTAGCATGCCTTGGACTCGTATCAATGTGGTTCAATCTTAAGAACAGAATCCAACAGCCAGCCACAGCTCTCATGACTTCAGGCAGCAGCCAAGTTAATGAAATATATCAAAACATTGCAGATGGGTTGGGGTTCAATAGTATTACAAATGAAGTATGAAAAACAAAGTCATCGTGTGACTTTGTTGAATCCAAACTAACCCTTTAAAACACCAAAGTCACACAACAAGACAAACATAATGATCAAGGCAGCGGTGGAGCAGCAACTTCCATGTTCTGCGAGATAAATTACTGTTTTTGTCAAAAGAGTGTGGTGGCTTTGAAGAGACCATAGATAACGGCATTAGTTCACCGACAACAAAGGTCTGTGTGACAGCAAGGTAAAGTGAAAATATTCTAAATATAGCACACACTTAAAACCAATATTGATAGTTTTTAGGTTGCAAAAATACGTTTTGCTGCAGCCCCCGTCCACAGCAGCACATCGCTTAGCTTCCGTGCAGTAACTCCTGTCTGCTTCTACAAACTGGGGGCGTGCCGACCGCCATCTACTGTAGGTAATACACTGACTGTACTTAAGTAGCTCATACAACCCGACTTCAAAACATTCAAACTATCCCTTTAAGAAGAATATTTAAAAGAAATACCTCAATCACTGCAGTTACCAAACTGTTTTCATCAGGTTTATGTTACAAAGGGCATAAATAAAGTCATATTTCAGTTTTAAACTTAAGTTTTGCAACATAAATCCCTGTTTTGTGTCAACTGACAGACGTATTTCCCCCTGACCAAGTTCTTTTGCAGTCATTATTACATGGATTTGATTTTTGTCTAAACAGAAATAACACTCTTAGAGTATCCAAGTATTTCTTCTACCTTGACAGATGTAGTGTTGACTCTCCTCTGATCTTAATTTAAAATCTGCACGTTCTGCCTCATATTCTCCATGAAACGCCTCAGATCCTTCCCAAGAATCCACAGCAGCACGACTGGACGTGTGAATGTTTCCGTTCAGGTCGAGACAACCATGCAGGTAAACTTCTCTCTTCTCTCCCCAGTCAGTGGCTATCGAGGGTGGGGTAAGGCCTGCCCTTTGCACAGCCTTTGATGGAGGCTGCTCATTACAGCCGCTGCAGGAGTTTGCAGAGGAGGGAGAAAACACACACGGTGAGTTCAAAGCCAGCAACAATAAGCACAAATGTAAAGACCGATGACAATCATATACATTTAAGCACAAAATAGAAAAGACAAATGGAAGATAGACAGACAGACTTAATTATACCCAGGGGAAAATATGTCTAGGGAACAGCAGTTTGTTGCTTTACATAAAAAAACATCACAATAAAAACATAAAACCATCTTTAAACATAAGACATTTGACATTGACAACACAGAAGAACACAGTCACCCATAGCAGACTTCACAAAGAACCAAAGCCATAAAAGACTCATTCAAACATCCTGCAGCTTGTCACTCACAACTTGCAGATATGATGCACTTGCAAATCACTCCAAAGGATCCATTAAATGTAGTTGCACCCGGACCAGACACCCTGCTCTCCATCACCCAATGAAGAGGCTACAGTCTTCCCTCTATAGAGGAACAGTAGAAGGAAATAACCCTCCACAGCTGAGCCCTGTGAACGAGCCACTGCCCGAGGAGGAGTCCATCTCTATGCAAAGCTGTGATGTCTTCCGACCACAGCAGATTAAAGGCTCTCTCCACATATTGCTCTGAGCATAAGAGCATGGCAACTGCTGGATAAAAAGATGTCTGCGTGAACAGACAGACACGTTGACCCCCCCCCCCACACACACACACACACACACACTTCAATGCTACTCAGTAACAATGCAGAAGAGACAAACATATCAGTTACCATAGGGACCATTTAAGTTGATGTATGAAGTGCATATTGCATTATTGCTCATTTGAATGTTGTGTAAGGGTGTGCAGAGGAGGAGGAGCAGAGGTCATGCTCAATGAGGACTGGATCATTTTTTTATTCCAAAAAGAATACATAAAAAATCTGACCACAAGAAGCCAAATTTATTTCCCTGTTTAGACAGAATTACTGGCTGTTTTACTGTTAACAACATATCCTTTTTCAATTTAGGGTAATTATTCAGACACCAAAGCTAATCTCTTAAACTCATAATGTAAGCTAACTGTGCCGATTCAATTCATTAGCAAGGACACCCCCTGAAAAACGATCTCATCACTGCTGAATTTAACATTTCACATCTTGTAATATACCAAAATATTATACTGGAACTACTACAGCTATGGTGTTGTGATGTGTTGTCACTATTTAAATCAAACACTGAGCTTTTGTGATTGATTTTAATAAACATGTGACTTCCAGTGAAAACACTGCATTGGCATTATCAGGTACAGGTTGACTGGATAATTCATTATTATTTGACTCTGAGAAATCAGATGGCTGTACCTCCACTATATGAATCATGGCTGTAACATCAGATGTTTACTTTTGAGAAGCTGGAACCAGAGAATGTTTATCATCTAGAGATCACGTTTTTTTGCCACCGATACCGATTGCTTATCGTCAATCGCCGATTGTTTTTGTTGTGGTTTTGTTTCATTATAGCAGCCGGTATACAAGGCTCCAGAGCAGACCTGGGCATTTTACGGCCCACGGGCCACATCCGGGCATGGTGTAAATAACTTTCTAACTGTGTTGCTATTATTTTGAAAAGGGTGCTGTTTTTCTTTATTTACGTACGCGCGCGTGAACAGCTACAAGTAATGCTGGCCGGCTAGCCCTCAAAATGTCCGCTCACGCCAAAATAAGAAAGATTGATACAGAATGCCGCGTTTTCAAGAAGACATGGACTGCTAAGTATTTATTTACAGAAGTGAAAGGTAAAGCCGTGTGCTTAGTTTGTGGTGCGCAGGTCGCTGTGTTCAAAGGATTACAATTTGAGTCGCCGTTCAAGAACTTGTCTGATGAAGAGCGGGAAAAAGAGTCGCGTGCTTTGCTAGCTAAACTGCAAAACATTGCACATCTAGAGATGCAGTTGTCAACACAAGTTATGTCTTATCCCACAAAATCGCTAGAAAAGGTTTATCAAGGAGTGTTTGGTGGATTCTGCAGCACTCATATGTCCAGAGAAAAAGGAGGCATTTGAGAAGCCATGCAGTCAATGAAAGGGACAACAACATGAGTGATGTGTTCACGGAGGTAAATGCATGTGTGGACAAGTTGGGACTGAAATGGGACAAGCTGGCAGGCGTGACAACGGATGGTTGTTCAAATCTGACGGGAAACATGTTGGACTTTTGAAGAGAATGCAGTATAAAGTGACAGAAATGAACCCTGAACAGAAATGGGTATTTTTGCATTGTATTATACACCAGGAAGTGTTGTATACGTCAGTTCTACAAATTAACCATGTTGTTGATGTTGTAACTAAAATAGTTAACTTCATCAGGGCAAGAGCATTGAATCAGACAGTTTGTTGCACTTTTGGAGGAAAATGAAGCTGAACATCGAGACAGGCTACCTCACAGCTGTCAGGTGGCTCAGCCTGGACAAAGAGTGTCTGAGAGAAGAGAGTCAAGACTTCTGTGTGAAGAAAGGAAAAGATGTCCCACAGCTTTCAGATGCAGACTGGATGCAGGCCTTGGTTTTGCTGTAGATGTGACTGCACTAATGAATGAACTAAATGTCAAACTGCAATGCAAGGGCCTTTTTGTGCATGAAATGTA
Source organism: Cottoperca gobio (assembly GCF_900634415.1). Classification (NCBI taxonomy): domain Eukaryota; kingdom Metazoa; phylum Chordata; class Actinopteri; order Perciformes; family Bovichtidae; genus Cottoperca; species Cottoperca gobio. The sequence continues at coordinate 4,841,912 of NC_041369.1, forward strand.
CAGCGCAGTGAAGGCTTTCATGAGAAAGTTACAGCTTCTCTCAAGCCCAATGGAGGACAACATTCTCACCCACTTGCCAACACTGAAGGAAGCCACACCATCAGCTGATCACCTCCACAGGTACTCATCCATGTTAGAAGCACTGCATGGTGAGTTTTGGAGGCGATTTCAAGACTTTAAAACAGTTGAGAATGAAATGCACATGGTTTTTCCCCATTTACATGCAATGTGGATGATGCACCCAGTGATGTTCAGCTTGAACTTATTGACCTGCAGTCTGACACACTTCTGTCAGAGCACTTTAGGTCAGTCTCACTGTCTGAGTTTTACTCTTCCCTGAAAGAGGAGAACTTTCCACACATGAGGAGACATGCTCAGAAGATTCTGGTCCTCTTTGGATCTACCTACATATGTGAACAGACATTCTCAGTGATGAAGTTCAACACATCCAGATACAGATCCTCTATCACTGATGATCACCTGTCAGCTGTCCTGCACATATCCACCTCAGACATTCAACCAGATTTCAGTGCACTTGTTCAAGCTCAAGACAGACTGGACAGACAAGTAAAGTGAACTGAAAAACATCAAAAGCACTTATTGCTTTTTGTATAAAGTTGATTCATTGCTTATCTTTACATACTGTAAAACACCTTTTCAGTATTGGTTTGTGAAGAATACTGATGTATTGATTGTTTTTACTGTTTATTACTTCTCTAGGAGTATTTTCCTATTTTCCCACTCCACAATTTCATACATGTACTGCTTTTTACAATGAGAGAAAATTAATATTGAGCAGAATTAAGTTCAATTTATTGTTGATTTGGCCCTCCAACACAGCTCGGGTTTCTCATGTGGCCCCTTGTGAAAATTACTTGCCCACCCCTGCTCCAGACTAACGTTTTTCACCACCTTCCCGAAAAATAATTTCACCTATCTCAAAGTCAATACAAACTGTCAAATTCAAAATGTTATCCTTTCACTTTGTTAAAACCAAAAGCCAAAAACTAAATTTTTACAAGATTAATGATAATGTTATAATTTACACTCACGCAATACAAATGTTTATTGAATTGAGCTTGAACGCATCATAATGTCACAAAATGCATCCTCCGTTAACGTTAGCTGTTAGCGCCGTTATTTAACCAAACAGGAGCTTCCTCCCCACCAGATGCTAACAGCTAACGTCAACTAGCTCTCCACCTGGTGAATTTCAACACAGATTTGTTGTTCACAATGTAGCATTATCAGGGAAAATATAGGGTGCGTCCCCTAGACACGCTGAGAGTGAGTTTACTGAATAAAGAATCATAATAAGTCAATCTTACTGCTCTCTTATCGCCAATAATGGTGTTTACTTCTTTCTTAAATCTGTTACTTATCTGTCTCTTTCAAACTCTCAAGCCAGAGCTGGCGATTGTTGGAACAGTGGAGTTTGAATGAAATGTGTTGTTCGACAATCAGTGGGATAAAATGAGTGTTCTCTGGCTGGAGTCTGGTGTCTTTGAGAGAATGCAGACACATTATATGTTTTGTATGTTGATAAACTATAGAAATCCCTGTCATTTTATTAATTGTGACGCTCTAGCGTATGTTGAGTCAGGAAAACTAATCTTTTGCATGCTTAGACCTGTGGTTATTTTCTACTATAGCCTCTGATGCCATTTCACTCCTCTAACGCAGACCCATTTATCATTTTCAATCAGTTATCAGCCGTTCACATCAGCTGTCTCATCTACTGTTCTCACATCAACACACCTACATTGTTAGTCTGTCATCTTGGTGCTGTCTCTTATTAAATATGTCTCTCTCCCTGCCTCTAGATCATTCATGCGTGTTACGCGTGCCCCTCTACATCCCCATCACTGCCAGTCTTTGGAGATTCATCAATTTCCTCAGCTTCCCTGGCTCAGCAGAATCATCACCACCAGTGTCTGGACTACACGGGGGGATTTATCCTGCTGCTGCTCAGAGCAGATGCCCCCTCAATTACAAATCTCCCTGAAGAGTCTAAGCACCGACGACTTTGTGTCAAGACTTTATCATATTTACTTACTTTATATAATAAACATGATCTTTTCTTCATTCGATTGTCTGTCCTGATTGAAATATATTCACTTCAACGCGCGTCACATAGCATTGCAACAGAAAAGGGGCGAAATTTCCATCACTGCCGATCACAGTTGGAGTGGATAAATACATATGACTACTGCGGAGTCCTTTGTCCCGGGAATGAGTGCCGATTGTAACCTTTCCCAAGACAAAAGCCAGATGTTAGTGGGTGTTAGTGGGTTTTTTTGTCCAGTGGGAAAGGGGCTAGAGTAAACACTTCCTGAAGAGAGCCGTGGAACAAAGCAACAAGCTGTGTCACTGGCACTACCACTTTCCTTAGTGTGGTGGAAATGAAAAAAATAAATGTTTGCTTGTTTGTCCTATCTCAGTTGGTTTAAAGGGAAATAAATACACAAGTGTTTGAAGTCCTACTCACAGTGTGGATGGGCTGTAGTTAACCAGGCAGTGCAGTACACCCAGCAAGTCGTCTTCCCAGTACAGATCACTGAACCTTTCCTTTACAACACTGGCAAACGTGTCGAACTGGAGATCCTTCAAAGAGAAGATGTACTCCCCTCGGAAAAGAGAAAAAGTCGATTTTCTAAATGAATACGCTTAAGTGTGAACAACTCAAGGCAGGATGATAGAGTGGGTCATTAAAGAGAAGTCTGCAGTGAAGGAGATAGTTGGTGTTAAAGGAACATTATTCAAATGTTTAAACTTCTTAGACATAGGAGTGTCTGTTCTCTATAGCACTGCAGCTGTTTAGTTTACTGCTGTACAAGTAACCCTGGTTGGAAATCAATGCACAATGCACCGATTAATGTTGTCCCTGACTTGTCCCTGATTTACAAAATCTGATTGGTCAAGTCATGCCTATCGATAACTGATTGTAGAATGATGTTGTTTTTTGTGTGTTTTTTTCTTATTGATCCCCGTCAAGTTTAAGCTTTATTTATCTATAGAAAAATTGCAAAAACAACAGAATGATTGACCGAGATACATGTGACTATTGCCTAGATGTTGAAGACAAAGCTGTTTGTTGTGTGTAGGGGGTAAGTGTGTGTGTGTGTGTGTGGGTGCGGCGCTGTGCACAGACAGAAGGTAAACAACAGGGAAGTGAAGGGTCAATTAACAAAAGAGCTAGAGAGCTGTTTATACGCGCCTCCATCTTTGACTGAGAATCGTTTATAAATTGTAAATATATTCAGATCTCTAATAGTGCTGTGTTCTAATGTGAGTGCTCTGTTTCTTTGATTTTGAAACAGTAGCCTATTTCAGACTGTTATAGTGAGTTATATCAAAATGTTAACAGTTTCATATTATGATTTATTAAGAGAAATCAAGAAATGATATGTTAAATCAGACATTCAGTTCCCTCATATAGCCCGAATGGAATTATCCTTTGTTTCATAAACACATTTTCCAGATGATTTTTCAATTTTGAGTCAAATCAGGGTCCTTAGATCAAATTGCTGAATAGTCAAATTTCAGGTTCACCTCCAGTACAGATACAGACACAGTGGGGTTTCCATCATTGCTGCTAAAGCAAATTAAGCAATAATGAAATGATATGACAGTCATCTAAAGATACATACCCATGGTGATGTCCTCTTCATGTCCATTGTCCAAACACCCATCAAGTGAAAACTCTCCCTTGAGCAGGTCAATCACCTCCTGTAGGGCAGGGTGGACTTTAGGGGAGATGGACTGTGAAGGAGACGGTTTGTTATCTTGTAATCCTGGATTTGTTTGTCCATTGTAAACTATGGGCACACTGTGCTCCAGGGGACTGTCAGAAATGATGGAGCTGCCATTGAAAGAGGATGCTGGTGGGCCATAATCCTGAGGTCCAGGCCTCACAGGAATATTCAGACAGTTAATAAATGGACCATCAGTGCTCTCAGGAAGTGTGATTAGTCCCTGTAAAGGCTGTGGCACCTTTGAGAGATTTATATCCAACCCGAGGAGAGACTCGGGAGCCCTAACCTGCACAGGCACTAAGGAAAGATGTCCTGTTGTGGGATCCTGACGGAAGAGGTAATTGTTGAAAACACCACAACCACTGAGGTTAGAGGATAATGACGGAGGAAGGGAGACTTCAAGACAGGAAATATCAGGGAGAGTAGAAGTAGAGTAGACTTGCATCGTGTCGCTGGAAGTTTTAGTTACGACTCCCCAATTAATAGGCAACTCATGTTTATGTAGATTGGGTTCAGTCTGTGTAGGAAAAGGGTACTCAGAGTGTGAAGTGAAATCGAGGCCCCTTTCCTCGAAGTGTTCACTGCTTATTGTGAATCCATCCACAGTCCTGTAAAATAAACAATCCCTTATTAGCTCCTTTTTGCCTAGACTAGATTGCCTGAAATGTTCACTATAATTTAAAAAAAGGACATTTGACGCAAGATTAAGACTAAATAAAAGCATTGCTGACAAAATTAAGAGAGGAAACATTTTGACTAAAAGTAATTTAGTAGCCGAATAGCGTAGCCTAGCACCAAGACTTGAAGCATGAGAAAAAACAGCTAGCCTGACCCTGTCCAAAGGTAGCACAATCCCAGTACCAGCCTCGCTAAAGCTCATTTTGTTTCATCTTTACAATAACCTAAGTGTAGAAATATCAATTTACAGTTTTATGGGGGATAATGTTCTGGACTATTTCTTTGCCGGGCGCAGTGACTTCCAGCAGATGCTTTAGGAAGTCACTGTACCCGGCCCGACCTCCCAGGACCAAACGCTGGCAGTGAGCCGAGTTTTGCAATGTGGCCACACTTGGTATTGCAGCTCTATGTGACACACACTGCCCCAAATATACTTTTTCCATACACAATCATAACAAATACAGTGGCTATAAAACAATGACTAAGTCACAAACCCCTGTCGTTGTGCTAAGCTATGCTAACTTATCTTATGAATAGCAAGAAAGCGAAAAAGTCCTTAAAACTTTACAATTTTTTTTTTTTAAACAAATGCTTCACTCTTATTCTAAAAACCATAAAGTGATTATAGATAGCATTTTCTGGGACATCTACCCTACAATGGCAGCTCCAAGGTGTTGTCTCTCCTCTTCTGGGTACCCTTCATTGCTCAGGATGATGGGGGTGAAGTGTGTCGCAGTGGAAGTGAAGGCTTCTGGGAGTTGGTGTTCCTTGTTGACTGGATAGCTGTGGGGAACAGGGCCAGGCACAGGAGCCAGTCGGCTCTCAGTGGCCATTGGCACAAAGCCTACACATAGTTACAACAATGCCAGATACAATATCAGTGATATTGTCTCATGCAATGCACATCAGTAAACTACACAAAATGTGTAAAAATAATAGGAAGACCTGCTTCATAGGAAGCACACAGGGGACTTTATTGAAATGATAATAAATAATACAATAATACACAACAGCATTACACTTTTACACATACGTATGCGTTATTTGAGTGAAAACTTAAATGCAATAATCCAATTTGCATTTTAATGTTCACATACTTGGGGCTTTCTACGATCATATTAAAATAAAAATGGAAAAGCTGTTTAACATTTTATTTTCAAAGTCTTACCCCACAGTGAACAATATTAAAATTGGAATTATTAATGAATTAATTATTAATATTAATTAAATTAATATATTATTTTAAATAATTAAATAATAAATAAAAATGATATATAAACAATGTAACCTGATTTCCCATGTATGCAAACAATATTTAAGTCAAAATGAAATAATCAAAAAATGTAACATTTAAATAAAGATGCTATTTGGCATTTTATTTTTCAAAGATTTACCCTGCTGTACAGTGGACAATATACAATGTTAAAATAAAAATGTTATACAATATACGAGTATGTCAAAATGAAAATGCAAATTGGATTCTTACATTTGAATTTTTACTCAAATAACATACGGAAAAGTATGTGGCCTTCCATACTGCTTCTTTGGTGTGATCTCAGTTAAAAGCCATGACATGGCAAACAACTTACTCAGGGTTAGGATTAGGCCTCTTGCAGCCCATTAATAACAATTCAACATATTCAAACATCTTCCTAATATTTGACACATTTAGTATATAATATACTGGACATTTCAAGGTAAACTTTATTGCATGAGGGTCATCCATACTAAAGTGAAGATGTCCTACCACTGTTTTGTGCAGACTCTTCACATGAGCTTCGTTGAGTTGCAGTTGCATTTAAATCATCTGCAGCACTGGATTTTGAGGCTGTCTGAAAGAAAATAGAAAGGATTCATTACAACAGAGAGACCTCATTTTTTTTTCAATGACACCAAACTGAATGGGTATTAAGAGGATGATCAAAAAGAAACAAAATGACCCTGCCATTGAAACTTAAATGATATATAATAAATAAACACAAAGGTGTAAATGTAACTATGGAGGAAAAAAAAGGAAAGTTTACCGGGTGAACTCTGCTGATGAGGTTGTTCCACAAAATCTCAGCATTTGTCCCTTCACACGATAAGTAGTCACGACAGCTCTAGAACAGATCCAGAGTAAAGAAAAATGTGATAACAGTGCAGGACACTTCACACACCATCACACAAACATCGATAATGGCAGAATTAATTGTGCCAGGAAATAACTGAAGTGTTTGAAAAATAAAACATCTAGTATTTGAAGAATGAATAGCTACTTTTACAAGAATGACTGACAGCATAAATCAAAAACATTACGGTATTTTTTAGGTGAATCTATTGTTAGCAAAATTACACAGCACTTTTGCAAATTAAATTCTCTTTATTTAAATTACCAGTGACTTTCTTTCCAAAACGATATTTCTAAATAGAAAGGGGCTCCTCTGTGAAGTTGTGCACATTAATATGAAAAATAAAATTGGGCTTTATTTATAGAGAGCTTTTACAACTTGATTGTACAATTACTTCTTTGTTGTAGCAAATTTAAGTTGAGCCCGTTGCTATGTCTGCATTATAACAGGGAGCTGAAAACAGAAATCAGTCAGTTCATTTATCTGGAATCAGAAAAGCAATGGGATGGTTCAAACACTGCAACTGTTGACACAATATCAATTTTATGAGAGATTTGCAAATTGCAGTGGCTTGCGCCTTGTAGAAGCAGAACCATTTGAAGCAGGAGCTCTCTTGTCAGTGTCAGGCAGAGAGCCTTGCTGATCATTTGGCTGATGATTATGATTGGTCGGAGTTGAGTACTTTAAGCGTTGGATTAAAGGAACAATCCAACCAAATATTTTCTTCGCAACCAGAAGTGACACGAGATGGGGGAGCTAAGTACAACTGGACAAGACCTTTTCAGGCGACCAACATTGTTACAATTAACATTCATGAGCTGAAAGCACATTGTGAAAGTGTTAAAGTTCTAATGCCAAAATACGGAGTACCCTGACCAGACCACGCCGTGGTAATGACCTGTCAATCACAAGGTATCCATGCCCTAAAGCATACCCTGCTTTATCGTCTATTTTACTCTAAATGGGACCGTAATTTCCTAAATCAACATCATGCTTTATTGAAGAAGGTCAGTAGGATTTTACTGAAGTTAAAATCAACTGAGAAGTAGGATCATTTTCTCATAGACTTCTATACAACCAGAGTGTGCCCCCTGCTTGATATAAAGAATGCAGATTTAAGGCACTTCCACATTGGCTTCACTTTTCAGGTTGCCACATGGGAACAATGTATGCCTTTGAAAGAAAATGTTAAAATAAGAATAATACTTTTTTAGCCATGACGATGGTAGGTCTCTCAATGGGTGTCCTCTTTGCCATCTCCAGGAGCAGTCTCTTCAGTTTGCGAGGCATCGCCAGTTTTTGATTAGGTGATAAACTGAACTTGGCTGTAGCCCAGAGAATAGCAGCAACACCATACACGCAAACCTGAGCCAAGACAGAAGATAATAGAAGAGGGCAAAACCTACAACCAAAGTGAATGATCGATGAAAGTTAGTTTTAAAAATGAATTAAGTTCCGTCAGTCAAACCTTCTCAGTCACAATTCCATGTTCTTGATATTCAGGAGCAAGATAAAACTCATCTCGGGGTCCTGCAAAGAACACAGAAAGTCAGTTATTGAAGTCAACTAAAGCCTGCAGACACCTCGTATGCTACACAATACATGAAGGAATGTTAGGCTGTTGCATCATCGCTCTGCTGCAGCTCAGCAGCAAAGAGCACTGAAGTAAACCTACCTATGTTTTTAGGTTTCAAGAAAAGTACTTCTCCTTCGCAGCCCACATGCAGTGTGTCCAGGCATAGATAGGCTAATGGAAAAAGGATAAATCAACCATCCAACCAACATTAATAGTAAGAGATGATTCTTAAATGAACAGCTGATAAAAAATGTAAAGATACATATATAATAGGATGTGTGCCCTTACATTATATATTGGGTTCTCAAGTTAATATTATGCATTCTGATTTCATGCATGGAATGGTTAAAATCACCTGGAAAGTCAATGTAGGTCTGCAATGAGGACAGGCAGGAGTAACACAAAGCCCATAGCTCATTAACTGTCAGCTTCCGTCCACAGCGAGTCAGTAACTCTCTCAGAGAGATCCACTGGAGAATAAACAAAGAACAAACCCAGTTTAAAAGAGGAATAGGTTACAGACTTTGGAGCTACAGACTAAGTCGGCCTAATTAACTCAAACTGAAAGTAATCCCGAACTTGACTTTCTCTAAATCTGTTTTAGAAAGTTCCCTTCAGCAGTGATTTCTCTAATGGAAGTTTTCACTCGTCTTTTGCAGATTGCTTCAGCCTACTACTGCTCTGCACCTGCGTGAGACTGAACACTTCTCTACGGAAGCCCTGAGAGGCAAGTGAGGATAAAAAATATCTGGTGATTCATTTTCTAAGTCTGATCTAAATGTTTTCTCTCCTGTGTTTATGACTTAAGAAAAGGTGAACTAAAAGTTTTGCCAGGATAATTTGAGTTGTTTTTTTTTCATCTGTGAAAACAGGTGAAATGTTTTGGCAGGTATATTTCTTTGTTGGGATCATTTTGTTTTTGTTGTTGTTTTTCATTTCGGCCACAAGAGGCTGAAGTGCAACAACTACTTTTTTTTCACATGGACAAACCTTTTTGAGAAAGTTTAGAGTTTAGAGATTGACCTGGCACAACCCGTTTCACCCGTCCTTAAGTCATAAACACAGAAAATAAAACTATTTAGACCAGGCTTAGAAAATGGATCGGCAGAATAATTTTTTCACTTGTCTCTCAGGGCTACACTCTATAAGAGACGATAAAAAAGGGAAGTCATTCTTTGTGAATTAAAAAAGAAAGTTTAAGGTCATTCTTGACCTTGGAATATTACATCACTTTACTGTAATACAGCTTATTTTACGATATCCAAAATCCAAGACGATATCTAGTCTCATGTCACGATATCGATATAGTAGGTTCAACAAGTTTTACATTTAGCTCACATGATGACAATGACTCCATGTCAACAAAGCAAACTCCATCTGCTGATGAAGATGCGGTTTTTAAAGATGGACCCTGAGTTAAGATTATTTTGTCAGTCTAAGAGCTTTTTAACTAGCTTAACTCGACTTCTTCTCAAACTACTACTCATAGCATTTTAGAGAAGACACCATATTAAAAAAACACTAATTAATCCCACTGTTACCATTTCTTTACCTACACCCCATCACAAGAACCTTTTCCTGTTTCTATCTTTCTCTTTCACAGCTACTCTTAGATACAGACGACACACAGTACAAGACAAGACTGCCATAAGCAATCTGTCAGAGGTTTGACATCCTTCTGGCACTGGTCTAACCTCATCCTGAGATTCTTCATTGAGGCACAGCATGCTTTTGGTCATGTAGTTATTAGGAATGTAGAGGCTGTGGTTCATCGAGCTCGGGTCCTCAGAAGAGTCCTGCTCCATTTCCAGCTCCTGACAGGAAGTGCTGGAAGATGCTGAATCCTGGGTGCAGTCCTTGGAATCACATTCATAGCAACCTTGAGTCTTTGTTTCCCCACTGCATAATGTCTCTGCAGCGTCCTCATTTCCTCGTGACATTTGGATGTCCACAACTGAGTTCCCACAGTCCTCAGCGTGCAGGTAAGACTCACAGGACCTGCCCCGGTTGAATCTTGGGAGCCTGTTGCTCCAGACAGACTTGCAGCTCAAGTGTTCATCTGCTCCTATCTCGGAGAGGTCAGATACAGGTACACTGATATCTCCGTGAGTCGGGGGGGAAAGACAAGGCGGGTTGTTGGAGTCCGGTACAGAGCAGGAGCGGTTCAGAGCCCCCCTCACCCTGTTCAGCTTCTGCTGGGCTCTCCTCCGCACCGGGGAGCTGTTGTGGGACCTGCAGTCCAACTCATCTGCCAAGGTCATGCCGTCTCCTTCACCACCGTCCATGTCCTCCGCCCAGAGAGAGGAATCCCAGCCGCCGCACACCTGATTGACACCAGGTTGAGTTTTTAGCACACGTCATTTGTTTCAGCTGAATGCAGAAATAATCCTAATTGTACAATAATGGGTGTAAAATAGAGATTCAGAGATATAGAGAGAGATAAAGCAACCTTAGTCAATCACCGTTGAGAAGCTGCGCATGCACGGGTTAGGAAATAAACCAGAATGACTAAGAGCTAATGGAAAGATCAACATGAGGCTGCTTTAAATAAGATCACTGAGCTAAACAGCATCAGCCTAACAAATAAATCCTACTGTTTACTGCATATATTTGATTTATTTCTTCATCCACGGCACCAGCTTCCTAAAAATATTTACAGCTACACATTGTCACATACCTGCTGCCTGGACAGACCATTCGCTTTAACAGAAGTGTCAACACACAGGTCTTTGGTAGTATCATCCGAGCTCAGCCTTTTAAGCAGACATCTGGGTTTGGGATGCTGCCATCTTGCTTCCCAGGAGCCCTCAAATCCATCTGTGGATATACAAAGAGAGCAATTAGTACCAGGCGAACTCACAGCAGAGACCAAACAGAGACGAGTAAATTGAGATGATAAAAGGACCTTGAAAGGTTGATACTGATTCGATGGAGAGCACCCGTCGCCCAACAGAGGACAGTTTCCGGCACACAGCTACAGAGGAGGTATGAGACAGCCTTGCTTCAGCCAGAGAGAGGATGTCCTGTGGGAGCATTAACCTTGCAAGTTTGTAATATTTAAAAAAATAAACATTGTAACGGTTCCATGTTTGGACAAATGTTTATTTTTTAAGAAAAGAAAAACATAGAACTGTATTTTGTGAACGACAGGTGTTATATCAATATATTCATATACTTATTATTATATTATCTTTGCTGTTATTATCATTATTACCTAATTGTGACAGTGTAGGACACTTGCACTGTGTAATTTGCTCTGACACAGCATCACCACTTGATGCTGCTGAAGAGCACTGACTCACTACATGCAGTGCAGATTACATCATCTGATAGTCATGAGAGAAAAATAGACTTAAATGAATGTTTCTGCCATAATTACTTATCGGGGCTGAACACATGCTGCTGTGCAATCAGCATCCATCTTCTTGGGAAATAATATCTGTTTATGGCTTGTGTTTTATGCCCATGTTAGTGTTTTGTAAGGTATTTGATATGTAGTTGCTAAAATAAAGTGATGGTTAAACTAAAGTGAATAAATATTATTATAAGCTGCAATAATCATTGATACTGATATCACTATAAATTACTTTATTTTTCAATCTTTACTTTTTAAGTAGTTTTTTTTAAATCACAAAATATTTATTTTTAAATCGTGCACTCCCAATAATATTCAATATTTGCATTGGAATAAACCTAATTCAACACTTAAGGTCAAGGTCACATTATGTTAGTAACACATTTAAAACTACCACAACCAATCAAAGTTTTGAAAATAATTAAAATACCAAATAAACGAAAATAAAAGTGTCTGGGCAGCTCTTATATCAATAGATATGCTGCTCCAACGGTTAGTGGCAGCCAGTGCAACGGCTGCATCTACTTTTATGCCTGGATCTCAGCACATCCAAGAACATCTGTTTGGTCGACTTCAATACTCTAACTTGATTATGATGGTGCAGGAGTTCTGCTGGATCAGGTGGCGCCAGCTCATTTAAAACCTTAAAAAATACATCAATAATAATAATAATAATAATAATAAGCAATACATCTTGAATCAATCCGGAAACTGACAGGAAGCCAAGGGAAGGAGGCTAATGCTAACTGGCGTTGTGTGATCACACATTCTGTTCCCAGTTAGAAGATGAGCGGATGCATTTTGTGTTTACTGCAGACGACAAAGAGACGACTGTTCTGCACCCACGCACAAAGAATTACAGTAGTCTAACCGAGAGATAACAAAAGCATGAATACCGCTTTTGAAATATTTGGGAGAGAGATAGGCCTGTACGTTGGCTAGAAGTCTTAAAAGTGGCAACACATAACATTTTTTGCAACTTATTATTATGAAGTATATGTTGATTGCAGTGACTGTAGTATAATGACACCGCCGGCATTTAGATTGGCTCCCTATATGTCTCGCTTTACAATGCAATTCTGTCTGCCTCCGGGGCAGGATCTCCTTTTCACAATAAAAGCCTAGAAAGAGATCCGTTTGTCTTTGTGACAGCAGCACCAACAATAATACTGCTTGGAAACGCTTGGGAGGAAAAGTTGAAAAACTGTCTGTTTATCTAATGTAAAGGACCTGTGAAAAATCACACCAAGAGACTTAACAAAAGATAGATTGTAAAAAGCTAAAGGGCCAAGAGTACCATCAGACTGACCTAAACACTTGCAATGACTTTATTTCAGGGTGTTTTACCTGCAGGAGCGGCCTAGTCCTTCAGGCTTCTTCCTCCTGCATCTGCTCCAACAGCCTCTGGATCTCTTCCCCCAGCTCTGCCTCTAGCTCTGGCTCGATGACAAAGTTCAGTGCGGCAGAAAGGGTAGAGCCCAGAGAGTAAACATGGCCCTGCAGCCGCGGATAAAGGAGGTGAAAAAAACCATCATCATCATCATCATCATCCTCGTCATGAACCAGCTGCAGCTGTGAAGTTACAGTAAGTACAGAGATCTGAATCTATGAAAAGGCTAAGGAAACACAGGATCTTCTTACCGTGTTGGGAAGTATTTGTCATGTGTTGCTGATATTTATGACAGAGCTTTTGTTTTGCTTTGCTACACCGACAGTGGATATTATGGTCGGCTGTCAGACGTAACCATCACTCCCAATAATTGAAGTGAAGAGTCCCCATACTTATCTGGTTAACACATGTGCAAGACGGATCCCAGTGTGGGTCACCAAAATAGAAGCGTAAATACTCAGCTGAAGGCCTTAACTAGCCAATGCGTAATATCTCCCTCGGGAAAAACACGTCTGAGAAAAACACATAAAGACGAAGAGGTTTGTTCTTCTTTGTGTATTTTGACAGACAGCAAAATTAAAATGCACGGTTTACTTTGAAATTCGGTTACATAAATCTACTGTTTATTTATTAATGTTATGGTGACAGCAGTGATACCACTCAAAGTGAGTGTGTGAGCTTCACATTTGTATGCCTGTTTTTCTACAGAGGAAGCCAAACGCTTTTGAATCCAGTCACATCAGAGGCAGCAAAAAGAGGTATTTCAAGACTCAGAAGACTCAGATGTAAAGGGGGGAGTATCTAAAGATCAATGCAAAAAGTTGCAGATACAGACCTTCACAGACACATTCATACATGGAGCTGCAGGTGTATTCTGCTTTATGATGTAAGTCACTACACAGCTCCACTAGAGCTTCATGTTTCAGAGCCTCACTCAAAAGTTACAACCACATCTTAGCAGTCTTTCATAAGTCAGATAACATTTTACTGAAAACTCATCTGTTCATGCTGCATCTTGGCCCATACAATAATATAATGTATATAAAATAAAAACCTAATCCTCTATCTTTTGTCTTTCTAAATGTAGCACTTAATGCACTTAATCATGTATGCTTGTTAAGTACATCAAGTTGATGTAACTCTAATTGTTGGGTTGTATCTACAAGATTAAATGGATTTATCTTAGTCTAGAGATAAAAGTGTCTGCCATGTTATGTAATGTTATGCAATGTTATGTACTGATGGGCAAGGAACCTAAGAAGTCAGCTGATCTTAATGGTTGTCAAGTAAACATAAAACAACAGTTTTGCTAGATTTAAAACTTAAAAAATTGTACCAAAGAAATATTTCTGATACAAATCTTTGCACGGGAAAACTGCAACGTGTCCTCATCCATGTGCCAGCAACAGGCGCATGTTGTGAAATGTGAGTTTTAAACACATGGTTAACATTGTGAAATGAAAACAAACTACTTGGTTTGGGTTAGCAAAGGATCATGGTTTTGAGTTAAAATGATTACGTTTGAGTTAAGAATGTGATGTAAACCAAGTACGTTACCTAATTTAACATACTTACGCACGCAAGTCAAAATAATTCAAAGTTTATATTAGGGGCATTAGTTCCATTCGTGGCACAAACAGTGGTCCTGTGTTTGTTTGACCCAACCATCCACCCACACATCCTCCCTACGCGGACTTTGTAGCTCTTTATACTACGTCACCCAACTTCCTCCTTTGCGCCCGTCATAATTGTTCTAGCCACTAGAGGGCGGAGGCTAAAATAACCTGTAAATATGGGTCGTAAAAAGCCACTTGTACAGACGAGCTATACAGGCATTTCCTTGGGTGTGGGGGGACGATGTGGAAAACTGTGTGTGTTCACAACTACAGAAGGTCCAAGACAGAGTGACATAACGAGGAATCCTCCAAAATCCAAGGCGGAATAAGTACTAACATTTATACCACAGTGTACAAATACTCAAGTACAAACCATGCATGGTAGAGCACTACCGCCTTCCTCTTTCACATTAGCAGGTAGAGGTGACAGAGGTGAGCGTGTAGCTGAGTGATTGCTGCCTTGTGTGGGGATTGTTAGTGAGTAAAAGGATGAGCAGCAAAATATACCAAGGTGCCTGTGACTGTGTGCTATACTGTCCCAGGGGTTGCTGGTGTATCTATAGGAATATTTAGCATCTCTCACCTCAAACGTGCTGCCCGTGTTGTCGAATTCAGGAGGCACAAAGGAGCCTTCTGGATCATCTGCAAGGTAGAAAACACGGCAATTAACCGCACCATTAAGCACGTCTGAAAAGCATAACATTATGTCAAGAAAAGGAAACAGGCTGTGCATTTGTTGTTTGATGTGAACACTATGATGTATAGCCATGTCAGATCTGTACCGTAGCCTACGCTAATGAGATGCAAATCAGAGGAACAGTCCAGTGAGCAAGTGCAGCCGTTTCCCTTCATTTGCATCATTTATGTGTCAGAGATAATCCCTGACAAACAAGACAGAAGCTATCTGCAGATCAGACGAGGAAGCAACCGCTGAGGAGCAGTGTGGCATCCTCCTCCTTCTCCTCCTCCTCCTCCTCAAATAGGCCACTGCTCAGACACACAGATACATGAATTCACCATCACAAACATGCACCCCCTCAACTGGAGAGAGAACAAGAGAGGTAGAGAAGCATGTGGAGGCTAGAGACTACACCATATCCGATGAAGAAATGTTTCTTCCTGATAGGCTACGGATTCTGATAGCTGATCTTGCGTATCAGCCGATATAGATCCGATACCAGTGCATTAAAAACATCAAATATATAGAAAACAATTTAACAGATGTATGCCCTATTTGGATGTGATGATTGCTATTATTGTTGTTTGGTCTGGTCAGGTTAAAGCCTGTATGGATTGGTTTTCCAGTGTAAAATATTACATTGCTACATTGCTGACATTTAGCTAGCTCTGGCTAACGTTACCGCGCATGTGCAACTCTCAACAGAGATGAGAAAGAAGCTAATTCCATCATCTATTTTGGATGCAGTGATCGTTTTTTTGTGAGCTGATGGGGGAAGTAGCTAACAAGTGAGCCAGCTTGCTTCCTTATGTGCTGATCAATGATAACTTGATATGAGATCGGTGCATAGACTCGCATACTCGCTGATATCCAACGTGCATTTTCTCAGATGCATTTCTGATACTGGTATGGTATATAACTCTTGGGGGGGGGGGTTAAGGAGAGAGAGGTTGTTCCCAGAGTTATAGAAGTAGAAGGTGGGGACTAAAGTGGGTCATGACAGATCTGGGTTTGTCTGGAGTTATGATATCCCCTCCCAGGTGAAGTGAGGCCGGCAGATCTCCATTTCTCATCTCCCCCTTTTTCTTTCCTCTCTATCCTTCCTGTTTCCCTTTCCTTCCCATTCATCTCCTCTCCTCCGTCCTTTCATCTAGACTTTCCTCTCCTCTCTTTGCCTTTTGTCGTGTCTTTCTTTCCTCTTCTTTAACTCTTCCCTTGTGCTGCAAATAATAATTGATTAATCGATCAGTTGTCAACAATTTAATTAATTCCAAACTATTCTGATCAGTTTGATTAATTTGAGGGAAAAAAAGTAAAACTTCTCTGATTCCAGCTTCTTAAATGTGAATATGTTGAGGTTTCTTTACTCCTCTATGACATTGAGCTGAGTATCTTTGAGGCCTCATGTTGGGAACTCCACAACTTCCTCTCCTTTTCATCTCGTCTCCTCTATTTTCACTTTTTCTTTTTGTCTTTACTCACCCATCCGTCTCATTTTCCTTCCCTTCTCCTCTTGTTCCCTTTTTTCCCTCCTTAATATTCTCCCCACTCCATTTTCCAGTTATTTACTAATATCTACTCTACTTTTTCATTTCCTCTCCTCTTTAAAGGTCCTGTCACACATATCCGTATGGCAGAAACGTATGCTGGCGTATATGAACATTTGTCAGAGTCCAAATACGTCCAACTTTTCATCGGATCGGAAAAGTGAGCATATACAGATGTGCATGTCTAACCTATTGATAGAGTTTCACTTACTTATACAAAATAACTCATCCTCACTCGTTCACAGCACGTTTTGATGAATACATCAACCCATCATCAGAGAGCATGGAGGATGCTGAGAGGCTGCGACAAGAGTACATTCTGTTCTCCAGCATCAGCATGACGTGAACCAAATGGCACTTTTCCAGCTCCGTTGGCCAGACGCTCTGATACGTTTTAAATAAGTAAGTGACATGCTATCAATATGTTGGACATGCGTATAATAATTTGTTATGTATTCGTTATGTATACGTCAGCTACAACACTGCTGTGGAAAAGTTGGACGTAGTTACTAGCTACTTTTCATATCAACGTATTGCCGTTATTTCATATACACCAGCATACCTTTCTGCCATATGGATATGTGTGACAGGGCCTTGACTTTGTCTCTTTCATAGCTTTTTTCGTCTTGTTTCCTCATTTTTCTCCCTTTCCTTTGTTTCCTTTACTCACCTATCCTTCCAATTTTCCTTCCCTTCCCTGCCCATTCCTCTCCTTTCTTCTTTCCCTTTATTTGTTTTCTTTCCATTCCTCTCTTTTCCCATCTCCTCTCAAAGAGGTTGACAGTTAAATAAACTAGAAGGAGAAAGTGACTCTGACAGGAGTAGAAATAGAGGACAAGATATTTCAAACCTTTGTAGCCGGGACAACCTGTAACATGGTGAATAAGAGAGAACAGAAGATAGCCGTCAGTGATGCAGTGGTCTTCAGAGTGATGGTGAGAGCCTGGTGAGTCATGTCTGCCAGGTAGCATGAGCTGAGCAACATTACTGATTCACCACACTTTCCAAAATGGGCTGATCAAAAAGTACAGTTTGTTTATCAGAAATGGAACAGCTTGTGATGCTCAGTCTTAGCAGATTTTCTTGGTCATCATTGAATGAAAACCATCAAAGTACATGTTGTTGCTCTGGCTGGGTACATTGGTTGATGCCAGCACTGACACATCACTCACAGTCAACTACCTCGCTGCTGATACTGCAGTAATTAATCAGCTGAAATGAACCCTTATCGATGAGTCGTTGTGGCAACAGGCTATTCTCACTGAGATTCATCACCACAGCTCTCAAGGTCACTCTATTATACAGCCATGCAGGGCGTAGCCTGTTGTGTGCGAGCACGGTATTGGCCTGTTGAAAAGTGCGTCAGCTTGAAATGTCATCCCTATTGCACAAAAAGCTCAATTAAATGCAATCAATGGGGAACTGTGCAGCAAGTAAAGCGTAGTGGAGAGTGTAGTTTTTTGATTAATGATTTAGACTAATGTGTTCAGCATGAACAGCCAACACAAGAAGGGTAATGTGGGCACTGCGGGTCATCTACAGGATGAATCGCAGCCTTAGGACTGAACATGATCCGATAAAGCAGCGTGACAACAAATGAAGCCGAGAAGGACTTTAGCACTCACAGCATCTCCTCAAAGTGTCTCTATTACTGACTGGAGATTTGTCCGGGGATAAAAAATGGATGCAACACCGTGTAATGCATGTGTGTGTGTGTGTGTGTGTGTGTGTGAGCACAGGTTGACTGCTGATAGGCTAACCAAGCTGTTACCACAACAACGATCCCCCTGGCAACTCCGAACGCCTCTGATCTAATCAATGCTTGTCAATGTTTTTGATGCTCCATGGCACCAGGGCATGGAATATGCCACAGTTTGTGCGCACAAGTGCTGGTGTTAGTGATTCTAGAGAGGGAATGAGAAATAAAAAAAATGGAGAAAGGAACGACAAAAAGAGAAGACAGAAGAAGAGAAGAGGTGAGGAATAATCCTTCCTCATAGTATGTTTGTCATTGGATGTTACGGGGCCTCATAACACTGCGAAGGAGAAAGATGTTGTCCGTGCAAATCAGAGCAGACCTGGGCAAAGCCTGATGGATCCAAAGAGACACTGATGTGTTTTCAAGCAGGAATTAGCCAATTGAAACTGATATAGATCATTGCAACAGACCACTGAAGAGAAAACTGTGCCTTCTCCCTGAGCCAAAGAGAGCTTAAACTGCAGTCACGGTCAACCTCACATTTAAACTCAATCGGTTATGTCTTCTGGCTTCTAAATGTTTAGGCATTAGAATATCTGTGCCAAAAAATATGATTAACTAGACGAGCATTTAGAGAGCGCAGACCTTCAACAAGGCCAAATATCCTATGTCGCAACATCAACAAAAGAGATATATAATGCCTGTATCCGCCCTGTGATTTGGATCTGCTACAAAATGTAATGGTTCTTCCTTGGCCCGTGTTGCATGCTTCCACAAAGTTTCATGAAAATCTGGTCAGTAGCTTTTCCGTAATCCTGCCGACCAACTCGAAAGAACACATAACCTCCTCAGCGGAATTAATACTAAAAACACGTTACCAGTCATAGAAGATTCAAATAGCATGCAAAAAGTTCAAATCAAGGGGTATAGATCTTCCTAAAAGTGGTTTCATTATAGCACAAACATATACATGGCAGTGTGTCGGCGCTCTAGACTCACCGCTGAGCTGCTCCATGAAGCAAACATTCCCATGGGCGTTGAAGGCAAGAGTGTCTGGTGTTATACATAGGGTGTGGAATAGGTGGGATGGTCGGATGCTCTGCAGCGCCAGGATGCACTCTGCGCACACCGCCCACACCTCCTCTTCACATAGACAGCTGTCCCGCAAAGACAGGATGTCTGCCAGAGACACATTCTCCTGTGGACAAGCACACATACAAGAATGTCCAGGTAAGCACAAACGTATACATACATAAATACACACTTATGTATATACATACATACATACCTTTTGTCAAATGTTCTTAGCTTGTAGTTATTTAGCTAGGTTGACTATTTACTGTTGTAGAGGGCAGAAGGATGCAGAACGCAATTAGGGCTGTGCATGTATTTTAAACATGTATTTTAAAGACGAGAAAACCCGCTAGAAATAGGTGCCGTTAGACAAGTATTTCATTCTTTTTTTTTTGGTGTTTCACAATTTACGTCAACTTGCGTCATAGAGCATCATGCCAGAAAAGGGTCCAGATCTAGCATAACATGTTTCAATCACTGCCGATGGGAGATGGAGCCAATAAATACTTGCGACTACTGCAGGTCTACGGAGTGATTTGTCCAGAGAATGAATGCCAATTGTAACCTTTCCCACTAAAAACAAAAGCCAGATGTTAGTGGGTTTTTAGTAGGCTTTTGGTCCAGTGGGAAACTAGAAACTCCCAAGTCAAGTCTGCCAAGCCAGTGTAATATAATGATTGAGTTAGAAAGGGCTTTTAATGTTGTGAGGACTCTCTACAGAGCATGTCATACATTTTAATATCCAGCAATAGAGGAGAGAATGGAAATTGAAGATTTTTTAAATCCTCTTTTTATCGTCACACATGTACACAGCACAGCACACACACAGGGACATTTAGACTCTGCACTTAACCCATCCTAGTATGAGGAGCAGGCAGAGCGATCACGTTTACTTTCACTCCATGAGCACCTAAACGCAGCATCAAACAAGAGTTTTCAAAAAAGTCCCTGCTCTCAAATGTGCTTCAGTCAGCCAACTCGTGTGGAACAGATTTATTAAAATGTAAATACAGAGTTTGCAAAGTTCAGCGGGAAGGCGCTGACCTCATCACTCTCTGCACCACAGAGGGGCGTTGGAGAGAGATACATTTCTCCCTAAAGCCTGGAGAAACTAGATCCTACAGGTGGATGCTGAGGTACTACACAACACTGTGATAATGCAATGTTATCAGTAGCAGCAGCGTGGCAGCTTATATAGAATGCCTTCTTGCAAAGATACAGATAGTGTCTTTGGTAATCCAGTGAATTAAAGGTGCCCTGTAGAGATTTCTTATAAACAAACAAAAGTTGTGTTTACATTCAGTGTTACTCACCAAACAGCTTTGTGTGTAACCCTGAGGTCTAACAAACATGTTGAATGCATTTCCTTTATCATAGAACATTTACAAAGCCCGTTTTTAAATATCCTCTCCACGTTCTTATGTTTATGTCCACTAAAATGTCTGACATTGACTATACTGACTTGTATGTGCAAAGTTAGTCACTGGAGAGTTTCTTTTATGTGTTTTCACATTTCTCTACTGAAGGGGGATATATCTGTGAACTTCCAAACAGCCCGTTTCTGTCTAAAATGCAAACACCGAAACATATTGACAGGGAAAGCCGTCTTTAACGCAATACCGGCAAAGAAAGCTGAACCTCCAGCGCAGAGCGGACTTGTCAGTACAGAGATGAGAGTTAGCATTAGCATAGTGAACGTTCTGAAAGCAAACATAGTAGAGGGTGCGGTTTTTGGATGTAAACCGGATTCTGGATCTTTCTTCCATATCTACGATAAAATCCTACCAGATATTATTGTATGTTTCACAACATCTCTGTCAGCCACTGCCAGCTACAAGCTAACAAGCTTACGGACAACATAAACAAATAAAAGATGCTAACTACACTTAGCATTCTGATAGGTATGCTAGTCGTGGATTTTGGTGCACAACAGACTCATTTGAGTCAAACACGTATGTCTAGATCTCTATGAAGTTCTCTATCGGATCGCTCTATCGCGGTGAGCGGGGCGAGGTCAAATCCAGAATTTCTCAATAAAGGAGAAAGAGTAGATGTGCTTCTAGCCCGTTTTCGCTTTTTAAATAGGAAACCCATGTTAAACAAAAATGTCAATCATAGCAGAGTATTTTTACTTTAAAACGTGTCTGGAGGAGGAATTTAAACTTTCTAAATCCAGCATTGTTTAAGTCCACCTTTACCAGCAAGCAGTCTTTTTATCTGCCTTTGCATGTCTGCTTATCTTGGAACATCACTGCCACCTGTAGGTGAAAAATCAAGACTTTTTCTCATCACATTGATGCCAAACTCCTGTGCTCAAAAAATCGATACAGCAATACATCCTGACGTGCTCCTTGCTGTACATACTCAGCGTATCAACTAAAGCCAATAGGAGGTAGTAAAGGCCAATCCACATTACACAAGTGCATGTCGCAATTTAATACAAACTTGCAATCAAGCTACTAGGATGGATGAAAAACTGTCCAATGCCGGCAAAACTGAGGAAAATATACTGTAGCATTTTGGATTTTTGCAAACAAGATGGACATGAGTGATGCAATATGCGAGACACACCTGAATTTTAAGTGTTTAAATTGTGACATCGCTGTTATACCTAAATTTCCCTCGGAATTAATTAAGTATCTATCATCTACAGAATAATAAATAACAGCTCAGTAAATTCTCTGTATGACATGGTCATTATTCAAAAATAATGTGGATCGTGCCAAGTATCGTATTGGAGGTTGAAGGCAATACCCAGTCCTAGTAAATACTGCAATAAAGCAGTACTGCTCAATGATTTACAACATCGTATTCAATAGTGAAATACTCAACCACTGCAGAGGTTGTTCTTTAATAGGAGGGCTGCTTGAACAACAACAACTAAAAAGACATCAAGTGTTTTTGTTCAGTAATACATTTGAACTATATACATTCTAAGGCTGATACACTGAGAATCTGTCCCTCCTCATCCTGCTCAGTATGTTTATTGATGCTGTTTGAGATTGTATTCCATCTGCATCTTTCTCCATGTAGCCTAGTTGAGAGAGATAGAAGTTGCACTTGTCCTTGAAAAATAATCAGTTCTTCATCTCTCTTGATACCCTAAACCTGAGAAAGAGACGTCAGGTGCACTGCGGTAAATCAGTGTTGTAGAAAGTTTATTATTTATTTAATATTAAATGGGAAATAAAGAGCTTACTTTTGCTCGGATTTTGCAGTCCAACATTAGCCCACAACAGTGGGAAGAAAATGTCATTGGGGAGAAAAGAAAAACCCTCAATTTGCATTGAACAATGAACATGTTAGTGTGTTTGGTGTAGTGTTTAGTGAATGTGTAAGTTCAGCTATTAAAGAGAAATCTACCTCTGTACAAACTATATCAAAGTTTACAGCTTTCAAATAATGTCTACAATCTCAGAGTATATATCGTCATAGCGTATGTGGACGCCTACATAGTGGAAATGTGCTGCAGAATGCACTGTACGTCACATAACTGCATGACTCAGGTTGTTGGCCACAACTTGCTCGCAGGCTCCAATATCAGACACGCTAACTAATCCTGTCTTTACAGAAATAAAATCTGACATGCTGTTCACTAGCACATTTCAAATGTCTGGATCTTGTGTTGTGTTTAAGATGGAAGTGAACGCAAACTTTAGGCTTTTCTTGAGACATTTATTACATTTTCAACACTTGAAGGCTAGAATGTCATATAAGGAAGGCAAGAAAAAGGTGAATTAAACCGTTATCGTTTACTTTTTATATTTATACTTTAATAATGTTTACATATTTATTTTATCTTGCTTTTTATTTTTTTACTGATGCCTCTTGTTGTTGCACTGTCCCCTTTGCTGGTGTAGCACATAATATACTATTTTCTATCCTTAATTTAGTCAGGAAGGTACAAGATCTCTTCTTCCAGGGAGTACTGGAAGGACTAATAAAGGATTATCTTATCGTATTGTATCTTGTCTTATTTTATCTTGTGGATAGGATCAGGAGTGGAGGTCTTAGCTTGGTGGAAATGGTCTCTCTGCTGTAAGACGACAGCAAAGCTATTATATAAAAATATGGTCTTAATTTTGAGAAACTGAATACCGCTGCCTACGTCAAATTCAGTAGCAAGGACATTCGGTACACAAAGTACATGACATCCTGCACACACACCCTTTTTATGCCACGGTGTGACTCTACATGATCACATTACATCATCTGTGATCCACTACTGTTAAAGTAGCCCCCTTTATCCTGGAAGAAGCAGTGATCTCAGAGATTCCACACGGCATCGTGCACAAAGCTGCGGCCTGATCATCACAGGATCTTCTGTTCGCTTTGTAAGTGGCCACAAAAGCCGGCCTTAACTTAGACAAGTGGAGGCATGTGGGGCATCACAAAGCAACGACTGTCAAACACTCCATCCAGTACTTCCATGGCATTACTTCCTATACCACGGAGTATCTTTCAATGGGAACATAAGTTCACTCCAACTGTGGTAGCATGTGTTTCCCTGCGTCCTCTATGACTGACTCTCTTGTATGTGAGGAAGAGTTGCAGCAGATAGTGAACAAAGCATATCAATGTGATCTAGTAGGGTATAGCACAATTACAGGGTGGAAAAGTGGCACTTCAAGCAGCAGCAGCAGCAGGCAGTAGCAGCAGCGGCAGCGGCAGCAGCGGCAGCAGCGGCAGCCCCATAAATAGAGTTTCCCCTGAGAACGGTGCAAAGGAAAGCTGGAAATCTCTCTCACCCCCCTCAAGTTAAATATGCTGTCCTACATACGTTTGCCTCTGAGCTCCGAGGTTCTGATGAGACTGCTGGTGTGCACGCTGGGACTGAGTGAAAGGAAAGGTTTATATTTGACTGAGGATTCTTACACTTTCAAAAGTATTTACGTACAATTTTGAGGTGTTTGTACTTCACTTCAATATATGCATTCTATTTGACAATATATTTCTACATCACTACATTTATTTGACAACTTTAGTTACTTTTCAGATTTAAGATTTTACACATGGTGAGCGTTTAAAATACACCAGATAGTCGTCTGGTTGGGGCCCATGTTGCACTTCAGACGTCTATGAGCTATTATAAATTTGACCAAAGAATGATTTAAGCTTTAAAGCTCTCAGATGGTTTCAGTTAAATAACTGTAATAGGGTACAATTCTCCAATGTTTCACAAAAAAAAGCAAAGACACATAACATGCAGCAGCCAACCCTATCACTTTCTTCTTTAATAATCATCTTAATCATATCCAGATGTATCTAGTGACGCTAGGGCCCAACCCCTATAGGGAACAACTAGAGTGCTTCTGTACTTTTACTTAAGATGTATCTTGGTACTTTTACTTAAGTAAAGAATCTAAATACTTATAGGAAGAAGTTACAGTATATGAAGAAGAATGCAGAATCAGTTGCATTGCCATCTGGTGCTGACATTAGACGTTATAATAAATTCTAATAAATCCAAGGCCTGCAACTGGTGTAAACGCTCATCAGTTTGAATACGTATCATTGTTTCTGAAGGACGAAAACAAATCCCTTTATTAAAGTTTAATCTAATCTAACTAATTTGAATTGATGCAATACCACAGAACTATTGTCTACAAGCTGTTTTGCTTTTATAATCATTATGAAACATATTTACTTTAATGTAGCCTAATCTTACAATACCAAGTGAGCAATTCACATTTTAATATATCAATGTATAGGCTAATAAATTAAATAAAAGTAAATATGCATAGGCTATTACAATATTGATGTAAAAGCCTCTTCCTCACCTCATCCTCCAGCAGTGGAGGCAGATGCTCCAGATCATAATATGCGTCTCTTTCCTCAGCTTTCCCCAAGTATGTGAACGCAGCATCGCTCCCTGAAGTCTCCATTGCTGCAACTTTGATTCCATCAAGTAGTAAACAGAATGTCGAACCAGGCAGCAGTGTTTACGCTCGAGACAGATGGCATGCCTGAGCTCTCTGTGCACACTGAGCACAAAACGGGGGTCGACTACTTGCTGCAGTCCGGCGATGGTCACTGCGGGACACTCGGGTCCAAAAACAACGCCGGAGAAAACGGGGAGACGCACAGCAATGTGCCGAGTCGACCGTCTACAGTGAGCTGGGGGAGGAGGCGGAGGATGGGAGGTGCTGGGCGCTGTTTGGGACTGTCATGACTACTACACCTCCTCAGAAACAGGCAGCACACAGAACCGAAGGCGGTCATGAGCTGCAGAACTGTGAATCCTCCCCTCCCAGTGGAGGAGCCGGTGTTGGCAGAGTGGAGAGTGCCGCTGCCTACATGCTACAGTTGGCTCCACGCCTCCGCTCACAGTGCCGATACAGTGACTCATATTCAACACTTAGTCTTTATCTCTTTTTATTCCTGTGATCTGGCGCTGACTCGATGTTGCATTAACGCATTTTATGTAATTTAATATGTTACCTATAATATAGCTTACTGTGTGTGGCTACTATCTGCTAATGGTATAATAATGCTAAAATTCTAATACCCATATTGGGACATTTATTTGTTGTACAATTATATTTTCTAAGTAAACATTTGTTGTAGAATTACTGTCGTATTTTGTAATTATTGTTGCAAATAAGTGACTGATATCCAAACTAGAACCAAAGGCGAAGAGTATCCTATAATAAATGAACTAATACAAGTGTGCAGGTTTCATTGGCCAGCCCTTCATCCTCTTACAGCCCTTTCTTTAAAGGTGAAGTACACTCAATTAAAAAAACAAAAACATGTAGCAACATAGATGGGTTATTTCTATACTCCCAGAGTCCTATGTTCCCCGGATTTGTGTGGCACATAATGCAAACCAGTGGCCGGTTGCATGAAGCATCTTAATTTAATTAATTTAATATTGCCCTAAAAAAAATAAAAGCCCTGTTCGTTAGTGCTGCTAGCTGCTTTTGTTGGAAAAGAGTTGGCAACATTGGGCTTGGTTTTTCGGTTAGATCATTTACAAAATCTAACTTACTCTTGCATGTCACCTACCCAAGTAATTCCCTTAAAATCTGCTAGATGTTGCACAATCATCCTTAACAATTTAAAGAAGAAACTTGGAGAGAAACTTGAGGAACCATAAACAGCTACATCAAGGAAAACAAAGTTGTTCTAAGAAATAGTGTTTCGGGACAGGAACAACCCCGGCTATGGACACACTAACTGACAAATTGTAGATTTAATCTGCAGTCAGTTTATTTGGAGCCATTTAATCCTTTGACCGTTCAATGAAACGTTTTGAAACAGAACTACTTGGTTATGTTTAGGAACGCGTTACATATGAGACGTAGCGCGTGACTTTGTTACTTACTAACATAGTGACATAGTAGGTAGTTACATACTGTGATTTAAAATAACTCAACATGTTCAAACTCCAGTCTCCTCGGTAACAGTCCTGTGTTTCTTTGACCCACCCATCCACCCCGATCTCCACCCTGTGCTGACTTTGTTGCACTTTATTTTAATACTACACCTGACTCTCTTTTGCTGCCGTCATAATTACTACAACCATTAGGGGGCGCCCCTTACGCCAAACGTACATATGGGTGATAATAAGCTGTTTTTACAAGCAAACTATACACTAGTGTTTCCAGTAAGGATGGCCTGCATCTAAATATTATTTGTAAATGGAAAAATGTGCCACAATCAGAAACGCATTGTTCTAACAATAAAGTTGTTCTTTAAACAAGTGTGCTAGAGTTTAACCTCTTCACACTTGTTTCCCTTCTCCGTGCACCTAAGAAGTAGGTGAAGTTGTGCCACAAATCCCTAAAGTTCTCTTTACTTCAGTGATATCTGTCAACGCTTTGAAGACTTTGTCATGTGCAATTCTTAAACCAAAGCCCTCAGAGACCGTCATACCTCGACTGTGATAATACTTGGTTACATCCTGCAGATTTAGAGGATTTTACTGGCTTACTATAAAGCAGCGCGTCAACTTGAGAAACGTGAGCTCCTCAACCATGCAACACTTCTTGCTTTCATTTTGCTAATGAAGTCGCAGTCTTGCACACTTGTTCTGGATCAATGTTATTTGTGCACACTCTGATCCATCTTAATTGCCCACTCCATTCGGATATCGTCTAGCTGCGTACTCGTCATGATGGAAAGCCTGTCTAGGTGCCAGCTGAGCCCAGGGTGGCGGAGAATGAGATTGCTATTATGCCGGCGGTGCCCTGTAGCTGCTGCACAGTGATAGACAGGCCTCTCTGGACAGCCAGAGGGGAACCACTATTATATTTGTTGACTGCAGTGTTCTGGCATGTCGAGATAATATACAGAAATACTTTTACTTCAGCAGCCAGGCAATTAATGTGATCATACATATTCTGGCATATCAGCTCAATGACTTATTACTTGAGAACAAGGCAGTCCATGTGATCCTTGTCGGTATTGTACAGTAGCCAAGCGAGAGATGCATTCAGAAGGTGTTTCATCTTCAAAAGTATTAACTCCTAATGTGGAAATGCAGCTGAATCTTTGACAACGAGGACATACTGTTGGGAATCGAACCCAGGTCTCCTGCGTGGTAGGCAGACTCTCTACCACTGTGCTACCCAGGGGTGATAGGTGCAGATGCAGAGACAGACTCATTCTCGGAGTGGGTTAGAAAAGGAGTCTTTACTTTTAGAGCAAACAGGTGGCAGGACAAAACTCAAAATACCTCCAGACAACTAACAGGTAAAGTCTGGACAAAAACAGGATCAACAGAGGATATACGAAAAGCAGGCAGTAAAAGGATCTTAAGAGCTAAAGAGCAAAAAGGCAGTCAACTTAGGAACTCGAGACAAGGGCACAAAAACGGACACTTCAAGAGACGGCTCAAAAACTCACAAACTTGGGCTCCGGCAACAATTCAAGACTCAGCAATGAACAGAAGAAAACAGGCAGCTTATAAAGGCTAGCAAACAAGGAACAGGTGCAACCAATGAAACAATAAAGACAAGCACATGACACACAGAAATGAATGGTGGCGACCCCACATGGTCCAAAGAGGAACTGCAGTCCAAAAACCCTGACAATACTTGACAGGGATGAGCTTGCCATTGGTATCTGAAGTTATCTAGTTGTATTATGACTGCTTAGGTTTGTCCATTGTCATGTTTCAGACACAAATCTAATTTTAACTTTCATTCAACCTGATTCAGCGACCTGATTATTTTTGCTCTTTCAGGAATATGACAACTTCAGACAGATACATTTAAAGGGTGAGTAAACTGAATGATGAATTGACACTTTTTGGGTTTAAACTTTCAAGCTATGTTGCACTTTATACCACAG
The DNA here is from genome assembly GCF_900634415.1 of Cottoperca gobio. Taxonomy (NCBI): domain Eukaryota; kingdom Metazoa; phylum Chordata; class Actinopteri; order Perciformes; family Bovichtidae; genus Cottoperca; species Cottoperca gobio. The sequence goes on from NC_041369.1 coordinate 4,870,689, forward strand.
CCCACAACCAATGATGTCACAGCGGATGTTTTGTCTTTTACAGGCGATGGGAGCGGTTATATCACAAACTGATGTGTGGCCAGTGATGCAATAATATTAAGAATGTAAAACTTAGAGACAGCAGCATCCTTTGAGATCAATCCCAGAGTCTCCTCATTCATTGTTTTGTCTGTTTCCTGTTTATTTTGCCTGCTGGTCACTAACTCACCTGTCACCCCCAATCCCACCTGCAGTTGACCTCAGTGTTTTCCCGCCAGTTCTAGTAACCTGACCTACACAACCATCCTTCTCAGTGCCTGCCCATTTCCACCTATACTTTATCATAATTGGCTACTGAGCCATCCAAAGCATTGTGTTCCAGCCTTTCTGCCTGTTAGTTTATCCCCCTTGGACCTTGTTGCCACATCTGCCGTCTGTGAGTCATGCTCTTGGTTCCAACCCTTGTTGGACAGCTGCAACAGAACTGTAAGGTAAGTATGTGAAAATGCTATGAGTTATAACATAATAACAGAGCTTTTTGTTTGGGTATTCAGAATTAAGCTTTTTGTCATTACACTGTTGGGCGGCTGTGGCTCACGAGGTAGAGTCCAGTGGTCGGCAGGTCGGTGGTCGATCCCCAGCCCCTGCAGTCAGCATGTCGAAGTGTCCTTGGGCAAGATACTGAACCCCAACTTGCTCCCGATTGCCAACGGTGTGTGCGTGTGTGTGTGTGTGTGTGTGTGTGTGTGTGTGTGTGTGTGTGTGTGTGTGTGTGAACAGTTATCCCTACTGATGAGCTGATGTGCACTTTGTATGGTAGCCACTGGCTGTGTGTGAATGCTGACATGTGTTGTAAAGCGCTTTGAGTGCAGTCCATTTACCATTTATCTCTGAGTCATAAGAATAATCTAAATGCATGTTATAAAATGCTACAAATTGTACTTCACTGTACAATAAATTTAGGATTTAAGTGTTACACAATATTTAAGTTAACAATGGCTTTATTTATGTTACTCAATGCAAAATAAAAGTCTCACAAAAAGTGCAATTATGATTTCATGTGGGCCATTTACTGGGGCTGGGTGAGTTGGCATAAGTGCTACTTTCTTTTCACATTCATAACAATACATATCTCTTCCATAGTGACTAGAGGAGTGCAATACACATTGTTTAAAACTTACCCTGCTTACTAGACTAGCAAAGGTGTTATTACACCTTTAAATATTCATATGAAAACACAATCTACTTTAGAAAATAACATATTCACAGAGTACACACACACATGGAAAAAGAGAGCTGTGACCCATAATTGTACCTGTGATTATCCCAGGCAGGCTGACCTATGCCGTCTAGACAGTATTGTTATGGGGCAGAACCATGATGAAGCTGGAAGGTCAATTGTGTGGACAGCTGTCAACCCTTGGGGAATGGAGAATACTGGCAGATGTGTATCCCAACAAAGAAAAAATCCTGCGAGTTGTCAAAGGTTTCTGGTGTCAACAGTCCCAGTTTGATGCTTTAAAAGTGTAGCTCAGGGTTGTGTCTCAGCGGGGAAGCTCCTGGGAGAATATCTGACTTATCAAGCATCCAGAAAGGCTTTGGGATGCTGAGGTATGCAGGCATCGAAGGGTTGTGTTTGAATAAGCAAGAACAGTGTGTGGAACCATGAAAACATACTTAGTAGCATGTTGGATTGGTTTTATACTAGGAATATGAACATGTTGAATTCACCATAGTCTGTTACATTTCAGATTTATACCAGCAGCAGCAACATTATAGCAGGTTAAATAGCTGGAGCTGGACTGTCATTGGACCTCACCTAATTTTTTATCAATGACTCTGTACTTATATTACTGTTATTGTATTTTATTCTATTTAATTGTGTACTCATAACTTTACTCTCTTGCTCTCTTGCTGTAACAATGTAAATTTCCCTGTCGTGGGACTAATAAAGGATTTCCGATTCTGATTCTACTGAAATCCAAAGAACAGTTGAGGACATGAGTGAGGTTAAAGTGCTTTTGCTGGTAAGCCCTACAACTGGGCATTTTAAATGTTGTAAAATTATCTTTCTTACCTATATATATCCATGCAGATAGTTTTGAGTACTGCTTGGAAATATTGCAGTATTTACACTTAGCTTAGATAAACATTGGTATTGGCTATTCAATAAAACACAAAATACAAAAACGTGCAATGGAAAAAAAACAAAAAGGGTTAGGGATAACATAAGCATCAGATGAGACAAAGACTTCCTTTGAGGTTGTCTTGTCACAGTTTCTGTTCCTTTAAGGCTTGCTCGCCTAGTAGTGTGTCTCTCACCTGCTAGCCACGCATCCTCTGCAGCTCACCTGATTTTCCCTGCTGCAAACAATTAAGACTAGTATTATGCTAGGTATTTAAGCCTCCTCTGGCCTCCACTTCACTGCCAGATTGTACTCTGCATCATGCAAGTCTGTCCAGCGCTCGTCCCCAACAAATCTCTCGTTGCCGACCCTGCCTGCCCCTGGCCTGCCTGCTTTGCCTGCTTCCCGACCAAGCCTGTTTTGGACCTGTCTGCCTTGCCTGTTTCCCGACCAGGACCGGATTCCTTCAACCTGCCTTACATGTTTCCCGACCCTCCGCCCGGCCCCGACTTACCCCTTGCCTGCTAACTATTGGTTGGTCCTTGTGGATTATTATCATCCCGCTGTGGATCAGTGTACTCAGCTAGTGATGGGCAAATTAAGCTTTAGTGAAGCACTGAACCACTTCAGCCAATTGTTTCGGAAATGGGTTCATTACTTGAAGCTTCAGGTACAGTGACCTCTACTGGCGAAGTGCAAGGCTGCAGTGGATTTAAAGTATCTTTGCCTTAAATTCTTTGACGCACACATCTAAGACTGAATATCATGTTCTATTTAAAAAATAAAGATTGATGATAGTGTGTATGTGATATTGAGAAGAGAGTGCTGGGGGAAAAATGTGGGTTTATTAGCCTTTAAATGATAGTACAGTTTAATATTGGATAGAGATAAGGGAAATTAAACGCAACAGATGGCCACTGGTCAGATTCGAAACCCAGGCTGCTGCGGCAAGCCTTTAATTGAGGGAATGCCTGCCCTACGAGCTGCGCCACCAGGGCTGTGCATTTGTAAGTGGGATGTACATTATTCTTTCAACAGATTTAGATAGTTTCTTTACTTGCGCATAAGGAACAGATGATGCTGGTGTGCATAAAAATTGTTTCGCTAGTTGGCTAGCTCCATAATGATCCAATACAAATGCAATACCAACAACTCAACAACAATAACGCATACTACTACGACAACAACCCACAAATTGTGCATTGTTTAGAGCGGTTTTAAAGTGTTGAGGCGCTCAAATTCAAAACTCTCTCAACCTGTCAGAATCAGAGGCAGTGGAAGCGAATCACCTGATTGGACCGCGAACCAGTCCGGTGATTCATTCAGGAAATGAAGCAGTTACTGCTTCGGACGTCATATGTCACGTGATTTGAAGCAAGCTTCGAATCAATGGTTCTATGGAATTGTAGTCCAGAGTTTGAAGCACGTATCGCAGCTTCAGTATCACACTGCCATCACTATACTCAGCTATAACCTGCTCCTGACTACTAATAAAGGTCATTACCAATTATCCTTGGTTTCCTGTGTGCTGCACTTGGGTCCACAATCGACTTGTTGTGACATGTCTACTTGATGAACCCGCCTTTTCTACAATACTGTAAAAGCACCCGACTTTATGCGCTCAACTCCTAATATTCACATAACAGTACTGGATGGAAAAGACCATTAAAGGTCCTACGAAATGATAAACATGAAATTCTACTGATAGTAAAGGGGTCATTCCAGAAATGGAGGACATTTCATGTCCCACATATAACAAATCTAATAATCCATGCCCAAAAAGCTAAACCATGCAACTGTTTTAAATATACTTGTCTTGAGACTAAATGTATATAAATTTGCAGAAAAAGTTATTTCAAAATACTATTTAAAATATCAAATAGCTCTCAAACACCCCTAAAATAGCATTTTTCTCTTGTCCCAGCTTCTTGGTGACCAACTTGCATGTTAAATATAACATTTAATATAGGGTTTTTATTTACTTTATTTGGTATTATTCTATTGATATGTCACTTGTAATGGTAAAATCAATTTTTATTATCATAAACATATTTTAAATAACAGTAATTTTATACTGAAAGTGTGTCCGACAACATGCGCGCTACCCTGTTACTAAAACCTTTTTAGCTTGCCAGAGGAAGTGAAAAAACTGTTAGTCACATGACACAGAGGAAATGACATCAGCAAGTTATGTGTCACTACCATGGGTAGACCAAAGGTGAGTCCTCCCTTTTATTTTTAATATATTTCCAATCTTTTCACTCTTGATGGAGTGTGGCACTCACACAAACAACCCTGTTACTCACATTATGAGACTAAAACAAATTAATTTCAAACATCTTTCTTTAGTTAGATATCTAAGTGTGTCCATTCCTTGACAGTAGCATAACATTGTGCAGCTAGCATTAATTCCTGAGGTAAAGGCAAAAATTAGCATTGATTTGCAACCCTGTTACTTGCAACCCATCCATCCATCCATCCATCCATCGTCCACCGCTTATCCGGAATCGGGTCGCAGGGGCAGTAGCTCCAGTAAGGAACCCCAATCTTCCCTTCTCCAGGCCACATCCTCCAGCTGGGGGATCCTGAGGTGTTCCCAGGCCAGTGAGGAGATATAATCTCTTCACCGAGTCCTGGGTCTTCCCCGGGTCTCCTCCCAGCTGGACGTGCCTGGAACACCTCCCTAGGGAGGCGCCCAGGTGGCATCCTTACTAGATGCCCGAACCACCTCAACTGGCTCCTTTCAACGTAAAGGAGCAGCGGCTCTACTCCGAGTCTCTCACGGATGGCTGAGCTTCTCACCGGTATATTGAAAGCTTTGCCTTCTAGGTCAGCTCTCTTTTCGTCACAACGGTGCGGTAAAGTGACTGTAATACCGCCCCCGCTGCTCCGATTCTCCGGCCAATCTCTCGCTCCATCGTCCCCTCACCCTCACAAGACCCCGAGGAACTTGAACTCCTTCACTTTGGGTAAAGGCTCATTCCCTACCCGGAGTAGGCAATCCACCGGTTTCCTGCTGAGAGCCATGGCCTCAGATTTTGAGGTGCTGATCCTCATCCCAACTGCTTCAAACTCGGCTGCGAACCGATCCAGTGACTGTTGAAGGTCACAGACCGATGATGCCATAAGGACCACATCATCTGCAAAGAGCAGCAATGAGATCCTCAGGCTACCGAACTGCAACCCCTCTCCTCCACGACTATGCCTCGATATCCTATCCATGAAAATCACAAACAGGATTGGTGATAAAGCGCAGCCCTGGCGGAGGCCAACATTCACTGGGAACGAGTCCGACTTACTGCCGAGTATCCGAACACAACTCTCGCTTTAGGCGTACAGGGATTGGATGGCCCTCAGAAGTGACCCCCTCACCCCATACTCCCGCAGCACCTCCCACACTATCACCTGGGGGACCCGGTCATACGCCTTCTCCAGATCCACAAAGCACATGTAGACCGGATGGGCGTACTCCCAGGCCCCCTCCAGGATCCTAGCGAGAGTGAAGAGTTGGTCCGTTGTTCCACGACCAGGACGGAATCTGCATTGTTCCTCTTCAATCAGAGGTTCGACTACCGGCCGAACCCTCCTTTCCAGTACCTTGGACTAGACTTTACCAGGGAGGCTGAGAAGTGTGATACCCCTGTAGTTGGCACACACTCTCTGGTCCCCCTTCTTAAATAGGGGAACCACCACCCCGGTCTGCCAACCCCTAGGCACTGTCCCAGACTTCCACGCAATGTTGACGAGGCGTGTCAACCAAGACAGCTCCTCAACACCCAAAGCCTTCAGCATTTCTGGACGAATCTCATCAACCCCTGCGGCTTTGCTACTGTGGAGTTGTTTGACTACCTCAGTGACTTCCATCAGGGAAATTGACGATGATCCCCCATCAGCTTCTAGCTCTGCCTCTACCATAGAGGACGTGCTAGTCAGATTCAGGAGTTCCTCAAAGTGCTCCTTCCACTGGCCGATAACCTTCTCAGTCAAAGTCAGCAGGGTCCCACCCTTGCTGTACACAGCTTGGATGGTTCCTCGCTTCCCCCTCCTGAGGTGCCGGATGCTTTTCCAGAAGCACCTTGGTGCCGACCGAATGTCCTTCTCCATAGCTTCTCCGAACTTCTCCCACACCCGCTGCTACCTGCCCTTCTAGTCCTTCGGTACCCTGCAACTGTTTCCAGAGTCCTCCCGGATAACATAACCCGGAAGGACTCTTCAGTCGGACGGCTTCCCTGACCACCGGGGTCCACTACGGTGTTCGAGGAATACCACCCCTTGAGGCACCTAAGACCTTGAGACCACAGCTCATCACTGCAGCTTCAGCAATAGAGGTTTTGAACATCGCCAACTCAGGTTCAATGCCCCCAACCTCCACAGGGATGTCTGAAAAGCGCCGCCGGAGGTGTGAGTTGAAGATCCCCAGGTCAGGGCTCCGGGCAGGGTCTCTCCTTTCCTTTCCCTTTTTTTCATGAAGTCGTTTTTGAACCATTCTTAGTCTGGCCCCTTGCCTGAGACCAATTTGCCTTGGGAGACCCTACCAGGAGCACTAGACTCCAGACAACACAGCTCTCAGGTTCATAGGGACACACAAACCTCTCCACCACGATAAGGTGATGGTTCCCAGAGAGGAATCCGCATTGATCCTCTTCAATCAGAGGTTCGACTATCGGCCAAACCCTCCTTTCCAGCACCTTGGAGTAGACTTTACCAGGCTGAGAAGTGTGATACCCCTGTAGTTGGCACACACTCTCTGGTCCCCCTCTTTGAATAGGGGAACCACCACCCCAGTTTGCCACCCCATAGGCACTCTCCTAGACTTCCACGCAATGTTGAGCCCCTCAACACCCAAAGCCTTAATTGTTTCTGGACGCATCTCATCAACCACTGGGGGCTTTCCACTGTGGAGTTGTTTGACTACCTCAGTGACCTCCATGTTTTATATTTGTCCAGTGTATATTTGATTATATCCAGTTTGTTGTTGTTTTGACATGTTTTTTTATGTATCATTGATACTCTTCCTGTTAATCCTTCATTGGAAAATATATATAGAATATTATCTAACAACATTTCTGTGGTCCTGAGTATTTATTTGTTACATTTATGTCATGATCTACAACCAAAAGTAATGTAGCCATTCAACCCTGTTACTTTATGCAACCCTGTTACTCTAATTTCAACCCTGTTACTATATCATTCTTAAATAATTTTCTCAGCTCACTTAAGTTTAAACTAATGTCCTTTTAATAGCTTGATTAATTATATGCATAATGTATTTGAGCAAATATTTCAAATTAAATACAGAAATTGGTAAAAAGAAACGTGTGACAATTGAAAAGTTGGGCAAGATCGATTTAAAAAGCTACTTAAATTAACATTAAACCAGTTTTATCCCAAACTACATCAGTATTTAATATAAATGTGACTTTCTTTACTTAATAGTAAAGAGTTTTATTGAAGAATGTTTTTAAAAATACCTTTTTCTGCTTAATGAGTATGTGTCACAGGGTTGCACAAAACATGGCACACAACAAATAAAACATCTAATTTAAAGTGTACATTTGATGCCTTTGCTGGCCAAATCACTTTTTTTGATTGTTTATTATCTGTTTTTCCTAAATACATAACAAAAAAGAATTTTTCCAAAGTGTTGATGTCTAAATTGTCCTCCAATTCTGGAATGACCCAAATGCTATTTGTGGTGTAAAATTATGTGTTATTAATGACACTATTAATGACAGTATTTAATAAATCACGATTTATTATGTCGACCACCGATGTTGACATCGGCGCTACCGGAAACAGCCGACGCCGTGTTCTGACGTCACAAGTAGAACACAGTCCACCAGTTGAATACACAGACAGCACAGCAGACGTGGCGATGTCGGACTCTGGCTCGGATATTTCGAAATCGTCAATAGACTTGTTGCACCTTCAAGAACATTGTCAATGAATAGTGTTGAGCAAAAAGTTGAAGAACTCGGAGCTTGAATGTCGAATCAAAACAGCAAACTTCTCGTTAAATCGATATATTTATTAACGTGATAAGTCAAACATGGAAAATACTCTCAGCTGAGGACACTAATCATATCATTGTTTCTACAGACTGAATTACTAAGAAAACCCAGGTTGCTGTCTGACGGTTCGGCGAGAAGTGTGTACAAAAGATCGTAAAACATATGGCTTATACTGAAAAGAAGGAGGCAACCTTCTCCTCATTGGTCCCTGTTGGCGCGGTCACGCTCCTTGGTGAGCAGTCAGGAAGTGATGGTTGTTGACCTGTTCTCTTAAAGAGGGAAGTGTTCCTACTGTGTTTACATTCAATATTGTGCTCGTAATACATTCAGTGCAGAAAATACATATTGTGCAGAAATACATATTAATTGAGGTAGACAAATACATATGATAGTCTTTCAAGTGTGGATCAAATCAAATCAAATCAAATTTATTTGTATAGCCCAATATCACAAATTATACATTTGTCTCAGTGTGCTTTACAGACTGTACAGGTTACAACACCCTCTGTCCTTAGACCCTCGCATCGCACAAGGAAAAACTTCCGAAAAGAAACCCCATAATTAAAGGGGGAAAAATGGAAGAAATCTCGGGGAGAGCAACTGAGGAGGGATCCCTCTCCCAGGACGGACAGACGTGCAATAGATGTCGTGTGTACAGGATAAACAACATAGTACAAATACAACATTTGACAGAAATGATGTTGTGTTGAAAAAAGAGAAAGTTTGGATGAATCCAGGAAAATGTCAAAAAGGCTTCCCGGTATCCAGCAGGACCAGGGCAGCAGGCGCAGCCACGATTCCTGATCCTGACATAAACTTTATCAGTGGCAACCTGCCACATGAGAGACAGAAACTCCGGGGATGATGCCCCGGATGATGAGTTAGTAACATACATTTACATAAATGCATACAGATAGAGAGGGAGAAGAAGAGAGGGAGGGGAGGAGAGAGGAAGAGAAGGAAGAGAGCAGGGAGGTGTCCCCCGGCAGTCTAAGCCTATAGCAGCATAACTAGGGGCTGATCCAGGGCAAACCTGAGCCAGCCCTAACTATAAGCTTTATCAAAAAGGAAAGTCTTTAGCCTACTCTTAAATGTGGAGAGTGTGTCTGCCTCCCGAACACAAACTGGAAGTTGGTTCCACTGGAGAGGAGCTTGATAGCTGAAGGCTCTGGCTCCCATTGTACTCTTAGAGACTCTAGGAACCACAAGTAACCCTGCAGTCTGGGAGCGTAATGCTCTAGTTGGTTTATAAGGTACTATGAGATCTTTAAGATATGCTGGAGCCTGACCATTAATTGCTTTGTAAGTCAGGAGAAGGATTTTGAATTCTATTCTGTATTTTACCGGGAGCCAGTGCAGAGCAGCTAATACAGGAGTAATATGATCCCGTTTCCTTGTTCTTGTCAATACACGTGCCGGTGCATTTTGGATTAACTGAAGAGTCTGAAGCGACTTTTTGGGACAACCTGATGACAATGAGTTGCAGTAATCCAGCCTTGAAGTAACAAATGCATGGACTAGTTTTTCTGCATCATTTTGAGACAAGATGTGTCTTATTTTTGCAATGTTACGTATTAATACAATCAGGAGTTATTTATTTCACAATAGTAAATACATCATAACAAAACGTAACATTATCCTCGATCGTAAATAGATCACAAGCTATCCTCTATCGAGTCGATAGCTTGGTTTTCTTGAATTGTTATGAACCCGACTAACCCGACCCGCAAATTGCTCGATAGCTAAATATTCAATTATTTCTCAACTTGGACACATCGACGTCTGTAAAGCTTGATAACTTGATTCTTTCTCGAAGTTTCTGCGGTTGAGGTTCTATTGTTGTGTCTGATGTCAAAAGTCATATATTACGTGCTGTATATAAAACATTAGTTATTAGCTAACTATCAGACCGGAGGACAGCACTGTTTGATAAAGTATAGTCTGCCTACTGACGTCTTACGGCTGCCTATAGTAGCCGGAACACTTACCACATTTTCATGAAAGTTACGATGTCGTAACTTTACGAGAATTACGTGAAACGGGTAAAAAGTTGCTACTAGGTAGATCCGACGTCCGCACGACCATAACAGGCTTATGAGCTGTATACGAGTCGTGAAACATAGGCATATAAATAGTATGAAATTAAGATGACGTTAATATTGGCCTTTTTTCTGGATATTGCATATTGTGTACATGTCCTTATCACTCTTTTGTTGTACAATTAGGTGTACATGTGAAAACTGTAAAATTATGGAAGCAATTGAAGAGCTGCTGCCAAGAAAATTATGTCATGAAGGAACTCAATGAATATGAAGGACATGGTGCAAACATAACCTGCATAACAGATCACCCAGGATTCCAATCTAATTGTCTGGATGTTTGGGTGTTGCAGCCTACCAAAGGTATTCGAAGAGGGACAGACAACAAGCAGGTGATCAGCCACGTAATGAGTAACAGTGCTTCCCCTAGGTTTACTGCTTTGGAGGGGCGCTCACCGTGCGACGTGGTGGGGGGGGGGAATTGCATGCGCGTTCGTGACGCGGGGAGATTGCGTGCGTGTGCGTGGCGTGGTTTCTATTTAGTTCTCCCCTCTCCTTTCTTCCGCTCTGTAGGTGTGTGCACACATGTGTGCAGTGGTGGGCTGTCAGGGCCAGCAAGGCCTTCTCTGCTGGCCTAAACATCATCAGAATATAAATTTAATTTTGATATATTTTTTCCACAAATATGTATAAAATTATTCCCCATAGTCTATTCTCTTCATATAAGCATATAAGGTTGAAGTGATTACCATTGACATGTATTATCTTGTATTTTACAGAATGTATCGCTATGTGGCATACTGCCAGCTGGTGAGATATTGCTGAGGAATACTTGGTAAGAACCACAGACTGCCATCATGTAACATTCAAAAGATCTGTGCTACATTTCCATCTGACAACTACACGTTGTTCAAGTATCCAGCACTTTATTAGAGTCAATAACAAAACACAATATCAGTTCAGTGATTGAATCTGCTTCTATACAGGACAGCAGCATCCCTCTTGTTCTTGTCTTCGAAAGGTTCCTCATCAACATTGTCTTGGCACAAGCGTAGAGTCTCGGTCAAGAGTTCTGTAACATACTCTGCAAAAAAGATGTTTTATAATCAAGAAATATATATATATATATATATATATATATATAATATGTATTAATAAATATATATATATATATGATATGCATTAATAAATATATATATATATATATATAATATGTATTAATAAATATATATAAATATAAATATATGTATAAAAAAATATATGGCACATTTCCCAATAGAAATGCAACCTCTATCATATACCAAGCCCAATAATACGGACGAAATATCATTTCGTAGGCTCTTTAATTTACATTTTAATTTGCAGATTTCCTGGAAATTGTCAACTAAGGACAGTGGTGGAAGATAATTAATAAATATCATCAATGTTCTTCTAAATTCAGTGTGTTTTGTGCTTTAATGTGTAATGTGGAAACAACCTCAGGAGGCGTTCACGTAGGTGATTTAATGATTAAATGTACTTTTCCATTTATTTTCCATTGCAGGGGAATCACCATCAACTATTGGCTCTTCATCAGCGTGGAAGGAAGTCACAGGGGTGTTGTCTTCCTCCCATGACTCCACTACTGGAGAGTCTTTATAATCCATCCAGTTGGATCAGGGTTTATAAATGGATGGAGCAGAGCATCACTTAGTGTTATTCTCTGCTGAGGATTCAGGTGCAGCATCTCACGCAGGAGGCTGACAAAGCTTCTCCTACACTCAAAGTTCTCCTCTGGATTCAGCTGCATTTAGAAACAAAGTCAAACATTGTTTCATTAAAACACTACAGAGTATTGGTATTAATTAGAGGTGTAACTGTTGTTATGGTTTGTACGTTTAAGTCAAGTGACAGCGATAGACTGGTCCTCTTTATTTAGGTAACGTATATGAAGTTAAGTTAAGTAAATCCCTCAGTTTTCTTGTAGTTCAGGGGTGGGGAACCTTTTTCCTATCAAGCCATTTTTTCTTTTTACAACATCCTTCGAGGGCCATATTAATTATTGAACTCATAACCTCGGCAAATTTCTTTAAGACACAGCCCATTCATTTCACCTTTCTTTCATGCTGTGCAAAAAAGCAACTTTTTTATCCATGTATCTTTCTGTTTTATCAGAAATCCTTTATTAGTCTCACAACGGGGAAATGTACCTTGTTACAGCAAAATAACATATGAAGTAAAGTGGCAGTAAACAATATTTAAATAGAATAAAAAATAATATAAGTACCAAGTGGTTGATAGAAAATAAAGTGAATATTGTAAATGGAAGTGATAATTGCACAGCAGTGGTGGAACAGTCTGTTTTTGTCATGAGCCCTCTCCCTGCCTTGTCAGATCATCTGCAAGCCTACATCGGAATCCTGGCTGCCTGCCTGCCTGCCTGCAACTCTGACTCCTGATCTGTGATCTGTTACTACTACTCTGATCTCCAGCCCCGGTAAACCCGACTTGCCTTCCGCCTTACGACTACGAGTTTAGAATATCCCTGAACTGTACTACTGCCGTGCCTCATTTCGGTCCTGTTGTGTGTATGTTTCAATAAAACCTTGATCTCGAAATTGCGCTCCTGGGTCCTCGTCTGTCTGTCCTGACAGTTTTGGGTGTGGTGGTCTACCAATCTGTCTTTTCATGTTTGTATGTTACGCTCTGCAGAGAGCTGCTTGTTGGGCCAAACTCCACTGAAGAGCGTTAACTTTATGCCAAACGCACTCGTCCTTTCAGCTCGTGCAGTTCGGCATGTTTCGTGCAGTAATGACGCTCGAGATTATTTCTCCTGGAAAGTGCGACATTCCACATCCAGCTTTCTCTGTTTTACACTCGCCATGCTGCGTTCACTGATGTTAATGACAGTCTCGTTTAAGATTGAAGATTTTTGACATGACATGACCACGTGATGACAAGTTCCGCTCGTGTTGTGTTCAAGGATCCTGACCTTGGCCAGGAAAAACAGTCAGTCCCCCATTTAAAATATTGTCGTCAAGTTTTTTTTTGCTAGTGGATTTTATTTGCGTGCGTTTTACGAATTACCTCGAGGGCCGGATCAAATGGTATCGCGGGCCGTATACGGAGGTTCCCCATCCCTGTTGTAGTTGTGATTTAATAACACCCAGAAATGTTTTCCCCCATTAACCCTTCCTCTCGAAAAACAAAAACAAAAAGGTCTGAACCCAGCGATGCATTTAGAGAATTGTTACACCGCTAGAATTAATCATTTACTCGTACAGTAAACCAGGGGCCACCTACCTTCACCAAGTCATCCAGACAGATGAACCCTGTTGAGCTCCTTCGGTGCTTTTGGGGCAGGAAGCCGGTCGCAGCCTTGTACTCATCAGCCGTCTTAAACAGAACATTTTTGAGATACAGTGTGGCAGTGGGGTGTGGTTAGACCGCCGGCTGCTGTGGAGAGACAGGAGTGTCCCAGCTGGAGGCCAGACAGCTGAACGGAATCAGGTAATAAGTCACATAATAAATGCACGGTGATGGCCTGGTTCTGTTCTCTTGCAGTAGGCTGGGTTCGAGACTAAACGGAGACGCTTCTGCAGCCACGACGCAGAGCAGCCTGGAGAGCAGCGGACAGCAGAGCGACCGACAGGAGAGCGACCTGTGTCAGCTGTGCCTGTGTATAAACCATACCTGTGTGAGAATAAAGCGTGTGTGTGACACTACACCTCCTCTCTGTCCTAATTATCCCTGACTGTGGACAAGAGGGTCCACATACATGTTTTTCATTAGTTGCATGAGTTGCATCCAAATCTAGAATAAAATATCTGCTCCACTTGATGCCGTGCAAGATAGAGTTACATACCCTGAGCCTCCATGCTGGCTTTGTGGGGACCTGGTTGGGGCTGAAATAGAGCAGGGTGTGGGTGCGGTCACTTAGGAGTTTGTCCTCCGGCTGACTCTGTGTCTCCACCATAGTTTTCATCTGGATAAATAATATGTACATACACTTACATCAGACAAAAAGGTCAAGTTTGTATTTGGGTTTTGACATTGCAATTACATCTAAGTGTGTTAGATTACATACCTGGTAATACTGGCACCTCTGAGGGAATGGCAGGCTGCCGAGGGACATGTTTGCCAAAACAGCACCCAAAGACCACATATCTGCCTCTGAGAGGGGAAGGCCCAGAATCACATCAGGAGACCTGAGGGTGGAAGACAAGCCTGTTATTTTTAGAATGCCTTTCTGCACAGATATACATATTAATAATCTTTGGTGGCATTATATCACAAAAACAACCAATGATAATGAATAAAAAGCTCTGCAAGAACACAAAACCCACCTGTATCCAACCTCAGCAGATGCAATGGCTGAACCGAAGTCATTGACTTTGACTCTGATGGGTCGGTGCTTCTGGTTCATCAACATGATGTTGTGCGGTCTGATGTCAGTATGAATGACACCAGCAGTCTGCAGAGCCTCGAGTGCTGTGAGCAGCTGCAGACACAGAAGAAGAAGTAAAGGCACTGCAGTAGAACATCTACAGTTCTGAACTTTTTGGTGTGCACAGTGTTAACTCAACATGTTACTGTTACTCTGTGATAGTTATCACACACCTGCTGTGTGATGGGTTTGATTTCCTGAAGAGAGAGCGGGTTGTCACGTCTCTCCCTCAGCAGCTCGTGCAGATTCTTGTCCAACATTTCGAATGCAAGACAAGCGTGCCCTTTGTGTTCAAAGCCCTCAAAGAAGCGAACAATGTTGTCCGAGTCGAGAGCACAAATCTTTTTCAGCACGGCCAGCTGGAGAGCAAACACACGACATCAGGGAGGTGAGACAACTAAGAAAAAGTTAATGTGCTTGTCAAAGCTTCAGATGATCTACCTCTTCGTTGGAACCATTGGTCGTCTTCTTGAAGATCTTGACGGCTTCTTTGGTTTCTTTGTCGTTGCCGTCAGCGACTGTACTGAAGCAGCCGGTAAACCTGAAGCACTGAAGCTTGTGCACACTGATGTCGCTGTGCAGCACGTCCCAGGGTTGCATCTCAACAGGACCTGAGACACATGGAGAGAAGATGTCACAACATTCAGTCAACACGTCCTGCACAAACATACAACTAAACTATCAGATGAAAAGCAATACAGATCCTTTAAATGAGGAGCATTCAACACCCTTCAACAGATTACTCTAAAACATAATATGTTTGAGAAAAAACTCAATATACTCCAAATATATTATTGATACTAAGTTTGAGCGAATTAATTAGTGCTTCTTTAATACTTTGTACTGGTTGCTGTACAAAAGCCTGTTGGCTCAAGCAGCCTGAAGCACAATGAGCATTAACTTCATCACAAAAGGTAACGTAAGAATATATGTGAGCAGTTCCAACATCCACAGCTGGATCAGGACTTGTTGCAGATACACACAGATTGTACATGTTAGACGTGTTGGTGTGTCTCGTCTCTCACCTGATGGACTCCAGCTCTCTGACCTCTGCACGTTTTTCTCTCTCTGAGTTGAAAGTGACATGTTGATTATGTCAAGTTTTGCTAATTCTCAGCACTTAAAGAACAATTTATCTCAGAATGTTTAGTTTAATTTAGAATTCTCATTTAAAAATCAGGAAACAACAATTTGGATGTTTTGACAGCGACAGACAGAGTTTGGGTTTGAGGTTATATTACACAGTTCACCACTGCCTGTCAAGGAGCAAAATCTATTAATAATAATAATAATAATAATTAAATTAGACTTTAAAAACAAGTCACTCTCCACTCCTCTATTCTCAGAATACATAAAAGGCCTTTAATCCTTTCTCCACTCAGGGAATGATCATTTTGATTATTATCATTGTTTAACTATTTTCATTTTTTTATTTAATGTGTGAATCACATCTCTTATAAAATGTCTAAGAAAATAAATAATCTCTTCTGTGTTTCCTAGAACCCCAGGTGATGTCTTCAAACCTTTGATTTATTATTAAATACTGCATACTGTGGGCAGGATTGCATTTGGATGAATAATAATAATAATAATAATAATTATAATGGGATAATTATAAACAGCAGCACATCTTCACATTCAAGCTGCAGGAACCGCTGAATGTCTGGTTGATAATTGTTTCAATAAAACTCAATTGTTTGTATTGTATTAATTGAACAAATGGATTGTTGCACCACCAGCTGCATACAGTTATTTACTGTATTTAATCTTTTCATTTGACAAGTTGTGTTTTCTTTTCATTTATTCTACAGTTTTTAATAACTAGTGCAGGATGTTAATGTTCGAGTGCTCCTTCAGAAGACAGGTGTGAGACACGTCAGAGTGGGCTCTTAGATCTCATTGATCAGAGTAGTGTAGGAACATATGAATATTACGCGTCCCACTGGAGCTAAAACAAAAGTATTTAATGATGAAGTTCCTTCTGTGGCGGCTGCATGCTGTCTCTTACATATTTCCAGTCGTCCTGGTTGTTTATGGCAATGACTAATAACTTCACCAACCTCCAAACCGTCCTCTGAAAGAGCAGGTTAAAAAACTGAACAATCTTCAGCTTTTCTGTAAAGTAAGAACATTTGCATGTTGTGATATAGCAGAGCTGTTCCCAGTACAAACCTTCTGCTTGCCATCATTGTCATTCTCTACGACAAAGTGAATAATGTAAAGCTTCAGATACATAATGCACAACAGTGCCTGACTAGTGCACGACCTATCCATCACGTGTTGCAGCCACACTACAGCAGCCGGCAGGTTGAATCTCTCTCCGCTGGCAGCTAAATTAATAGCCTGGTGGATATTGTGGGATTGGTGGAAACAAATGGGAGCTTTACTGTACACTGGAAACTGAATTGATTTTTGCTTCTATAAATACAGGTAGCATTAAAGCTTGTTACAACATCCACAATAAAAGCAGTGGGGCTTCTGGTGGCACAGTCTAGATTTAGACACATTTGCTGGATTGCCAAAATAGGAAAAAATGATCTAACAAAAACTCTTTGCCAATGACAGATCCTGAAATCCTGATGGAAATACGTATTTATCCTCTTTGGGAAAGACAAAAACAGAACTTACGGGTAAAATAGAAGCTAAAGTCTCAACATAGTCTCTGTTTGCAGTAATTAAAGAGGATATTTTATCCGCATTAAAACATTTTTTTTTGTATTTTAGGTTTCTACTAGAAAATGTTTGCGTGCTTTAATGTTTAATAAAGCACATACATGTTTTCATACTGTCTGTCTGATTGTACCTGTATTCACTCTCTGTCTGAAACGTTCAGTTTTAGCATCTGTCTCTTTAAACCCCCCTTCCAAAAAAACCCAGTCTGTTCTGATTGGTCAGCTTTTCTTGGTCTTCTGTATCTTTGCTCCAGGCATCTCTGCACTATCTATATGTGTGCACATATGTATATATATATATGTGTATATATACTGTACATATATATGTACAGTATATACATATATGGTTGTGACATCACAACCTTACATAAGTCCTGATGATTCGTTTAAAGGCACAGTTTGTGAATACAGGCTTTGTGCATTTCTCTGTGTTTATTTGATCTTTAGTATTTATTATAACATCTCGCACATTTATAATGAAGAAAGACATGGACATCTGACTGTTTACAATATGGGACCTTTTAAACGAAAGTGTCATAATTATTTTGACATTAACACATTGATCAGTTGTCATTTTCTTTGGTTCTAGTGAAGAGACAGTTATTTGAGATTTTATTGAATTGGCAATAACTGGACACTTTTCTTCTGCTGCGGTTGGAAATGAGCTCTGAACATTCATTATGTGACTAAATCATTTGCTTTAATTTTAAGCATACGGGTCACTTGAAGTGTAATACCTAGAGACACATATCATGTTTACATTTACATCTTCTCCACCCTTATGTGTCCTGACCCAGAGAAAACTAATCAGTCATCACTTCCACGTTGGCTGTGTGTCACCCTTGACTGTTGCCATCTAGACAGAAATCTAAGTGAGATCTGGCAGCCGCTGGGCCGCGTTGGCCTCACCTCTCTGAATCATGATGCATGATGATTGCATAGCCGTAAAATCCCCTCCAATGCTCACTGCTTCCCCTAATTAAGAGCCAGTAGATACAAATGTAGACACAACCTCACACAGCGCAGGCACACATACACAGGCGAGAAGATTCATCTTAGATTTGTAGTCTCCGCCTCTGGGTAGCCAGGGGCCGCGCATGTTCCAGAAGAACGTCCTTGTTCTCTTCGCTGGTATAGACGGAATCGGAGTTTCGGGCTTCCAGTGGAATCGCATTGCATGCTGGTGTGGCAAGCCTAGAAAAGTGAGCACCAACTCTACAAGGGCCGCCATATTGGATTTCTTCTCTACGTGTTTATTTAGCTTATTCTTCAAGCGTGTTGTAAACAAACCTACTACTCTACAATGAGATCTGAACTCCTTTCTTATGATGAGGTTCAGATGTGGAAAGTCGAAGCTTTGAAAGTATTTTGCCGCAAGCGGAATTTAAAGGTTTCAGGAACAAAACTGGAGCTTATTGCCAGGGTGTTTGCTGCATCAGAGATGAGCATTGAGGAGCAACCAACAGCTAACGAAAGACTTTCAATCACAGAAAAAGAAAAGACGAAGCTTTTGGTTATGCCGAGTGGCATTTCAGTGCCTGATCCCTTGACATTGCAGGATGGTTGGGTCAATGAAAACAACAGCATGACTTCTTGGCCGCCAATATACCTCAGCGATATAACGTTATTTTTAATGTCTGACCACCCAGGGAACGATGTCAAGTTTCATAAACGAACTTTGAACGAATACAAAGAAGGCAAATCATTTAGACTGTTTGACTCTGGCTGGTTGAAACAAATATCTTTCAATCTATTAAGCTATTATAAATATATACCTAACTTGTGTTTGTTAATTATTATAAAACTCAATATATAGAAAGTACATTTGTCAATATATAAATTAAGTAGATAGACTACATACCCCAGGTCGAGTTCAGGATCAGGGAATTCATTTGTTGGTTTTCCTTGCATGAAATGCTTACTGCAAATCCGCGAAGATTTCTTGGGCTCCCAAGACTTCCCATTGTAATCCTGTCTCTTTACAGCTTTGGTCCATGCTAGCCTTCTATCATTGTTCTTTAGTGCTGTTGGAAATGGAAATAGTTCGAACGGGGGCTTGCAGTCGCAATTTTTGCAATCGTGAAGCTCACAATGAGATTCTGCCCATTTATTTATCTTTCTCCCACTGTTTGAACATCCTTTCACCACACAATGTCGGTGTCCAAATCCCATAACTAGAAGAGCGATGATTACACACTAAAAACTAGCCAAATACAATGTAAACACGCTTGAAGAATAAGCCAAATACAATGTAAACACGTAGAGAATAAATCCAATATGGCGGCCCTTGTAAAGTTGGTGCTCACTTTTCTAGGCTTGCCACCCCAGCATGCATTGCGATTCCACCGGAAGCCCGAAACTCCGATTCCGTCTATAGCAAAGCAGCTAAGTTTTCTGCGAAAATGGCGTCCCAGAGGCCGAGGCCGCGGCTGCGTTAGCGGTGCAAGCGCATATGGCAGGCGGGGAGCCTCTGGGCACACAATGCGTCCCGATCCCTGTAGGCATGCCGACATGAGCAGGAAAACTCTGATTTCTCGGTCAATATAGCACGCACTAAGGAATGTATTGCTTCAATCAACTACATTTACCATCAACACTGATTCACATAAAAGGTGGAACATTTTACCCTCACTTGCATGTAATTCAAATAACACAGATCGAGCTACAGATTAGTGCTTTAAAACCCTTTAAAAATGTAAAATAAGAAACCCTGCAAAACACATTTTTGAAATGTTAATTTTGCAGTCATACATGTAATTTTCAAAACATTATTCATATCTTTAAACAATGTATAACCTGAGTATTTTGTATGGTCATTTACACTTTGTACTGCTGTACACAGAGGCCTCTGTGAATGTTAAATTAGGTGGTACAGTAACAACAAGTCAGTCACTATCCACCAGCATTGCAACACGGCTGCGTTTTGTAGTCATAGTAATTATAATAGAGTTTTTATAATACAACAATGGTCACAGTCCAGTTTACTGTACTCACTATACTCCACTTCTGCCTCTAAATTAACTTATTGTTCACTATGCTGGCCTTAAAATCCTCATCATGAGTTGCTTCATACCCATCTTTATTGTCAAATATTACACATTACCTCCGACCTTAAGACCCTAACAACCTTGTAGAGAAACACGGTAGTGATGTGCAGACCCACTCTTTTCACAGTGTCAGTAGTATTACTTCGAGTTAATACATGTAAATGTAGCGAACCTTTTAAACCTTTAGAGTTTTGATACTTTTTCTATAATATGCCGCCAGTTTCTCTGTGACACTCCATAATAGAACTTTGCTGCCCGACCCGTAAAACTTCTCGTCAATGTATTGTATTAGTCATCATGTATAAGTTCACATATATAAAGATATTACTTTACTGGTTTGTTTTTTTGCTATTAAGAAGTAATGATCGGACGTTCGACAGGCTTCCCCGGTACATACAAACAGATGGAGGGTAAAATAAAGAGATTTAAGCACATGATAGATTAGTTCCAACAAGTTAATTTTTCATCACGAGCATACAGGTGTTATATAAACAGGAAGTAGTTTCGCCCGCAATTAATTTCACAATTGACCTTCCTTCTTCCAATCATTAGTCAAATTCGAACACACAGATATGATAGCCTTATTTTCAGATTCAGTGTGATTTAGACTTTAGGTCAATATCCATCGTGAAGGAACATCAATATATCTGCTTAGAAATCATAGTAAGAAAGCTCTTTATGACTCCAGAACCTGCCTGAGAATCGTCACATTTTTAAGTTTTCTTCGGTATCAAAGTAACGCAGTGTTAGTTGTGGGTACACCCATTGGTATATGCAAACAGGGACTGCTAATAGATCATTCTGTATACTTTTAATGGTGCGGTTTCACCAGTGTAAACAAATATAGGCCAAAGAAAACTGTGAGTGTCAAACTTTGAAAAACCTTGGCCTAAAGAATGTGTTTAAGGATTAAGTTTCTTTAATTTTACCCTTTTTATTGAGCTTACTTTACTTTTCTATGGTTCATCATTTGTGTATTATCTCTATTGTTGTTGCATTTCCATGTTCTCTTACTGCTTTAAGTTTGCTGTCTTGAGATCTTGTTGTGTTGGAGTACAGAAAGTGTAGCTCTGTGTTATCTAAAAGATTTTCAGTGTATGAATATTAAGCTGGTTTTAGAACAAGATTGAAACTTGGATAGACACAATAACAGACAGACAACAACAATCGGACCCTGCCGGTGGCAAAAACAAACGCTTTTAGTGGCTGTACATTGACGTGAGGGTTTGCACCATAAGGATTACATTGCAGCCTGTTTTGTCTGCAGCGTTCTCCCTCAATACTGGACCACATTCAAAAACTGTCGTCCCCATTAGTCACTGAGACACAAAAACATGTGAAAATAGGTTTGAAAATATACAGAAGTTACCCTTCAAAGAGCAAACTAATTAGTACGTCAGGCGTAATGATATTGCTGCAATACATAGCAATAAATGTAATGAAAGATGTATCTCCAGTAAAGCGAATTACTGAACGCATTACAATTCATGCAGATCTGTGTAAACATTGTATGGGTGTGGATTGGTGTCGTGCCCAAGTGTGTCCCTGTGCATGTCAGCATGTGTGTGTGTGTGTGTGTGTGTGTGTGTGTGTGTGTGTGTGTGTGTGTGTGTGTGTGTGTGTGTGTGTGTGTGTGTGTGTGTGTGTGTGTGCTTGTATGAGGAAGCACTCGGGCATAAACATCTGGAAGGGGAAAAGAATGCATATTCATCAGGCCTCGCAGACAAAATAACGTAGTGGCATAACCCCGCCGGTTAAAGAGTTGCAGTAAGACTCGATATGTTACAGTAGGACAAACATTTATGAACTCACCCCATGGACTTGCCGCATGATAATGCTTCACAGGAAGAGCGAAAGGAAGGAGTTTGAGTGTATCCCTGCCTACATTTGCATTTGGCTGCGGGGTTGAGTTCAGCAGCGCACCCCCCCCCCCCATATATTTCACCTCTAACTGAACACTTAATTACTTCAGCTGGCTAATCTTTCACTTAATAAAGAACCATTAAATATGGCTGGATATAAGCAGTGATTTAGAGAGACTGGATCGATGCCCCAGTGTTTCTGCTACACTTGGCCAGGAAAATATTTTGTGCCTAGCAGATTAGTCTTGCAATTAGACTTCCATACATGTGTACTCTTCTCACCTTTTACATACATGTTTTAATTTTTATCATTGACGATGTTTTGACCTCAATCATTGGCATAATCTTTGTTGTGTTTTTTTTTTTTTTTTGTCTGGCAACTGCAGCAGCAGAGATCATCTCTCATCTGGTTTATGATGAGTTTCTCTTTCTGTCTCCGTGTGAAACATCCTTCTGCAACCACAAAGAGAAACACAGCTCGTGCATTCGTGCATCCTGCCTGTCGACCTTTGTGTCAAACTAAGTCTATTCACTGACACCAACGTGGGCTCTTTGACACCTCGAGTTACCAGGTTTAACCACTAGATGGCAGACCTGTATAGAGAGTAGAGTGGAGAAGAGACAGACCTGGCAGTCAGATGTTTCCATGCATTTGCCTTGTTGACAACTGAAGCAACTGCTAGCTATGTTACATCATGCATTAACCCCGTCTGTTTTCGTATCGTAGGTGAGCGGAAGTAGATCTTCTCACAGCGTTTATTTAAGTCACGTCTAGATTTGTGTCACAGTGAAAGAGTGAAAACCCTCTCTGAATGCTTCTCCATGCTACAACTGACATTTGTCCACATGCTCAAAGTCTTTAAGAGTTCAGTGCACATGTGCAATATGAGATTCCCAGAGCTCATGAAATACAATCAGCACCATGAATACTTAATGAAGGAATATAGAGTCTAAAATGAAAGATTGCACCCAGGGTTGTAGCCAGGATTTTAGAAATGCTGAGGCCCACTCATAGATAATTAAGTCTATAAACCATTTTATTTCAATTGTATTCTTTTGGCGATGTTATTCCTTTATTAGACAGTAACAGTAGAGGGAATGAGAAGAGAGAGATGGGGAATGGCGTGCAACAGAGGCCCTGGCTGGACATTGAGTTCATGGCTGGTGCCTTAACCCCTTCACTGAACTGTGCAGTGAGACTGTTTGAAAATTAGATTTCCCAAAATGAGGGTGTTGATGATTTTTCAATATGGAGCCCTGAAACCAACAAAAAGGCAGTAAATGGTTTTACACTGGATATGGGAATTAACGTTGTGTGGTGTACATTGAAAGCTAGCTGCAGCAGAACGCTCTCACTGCTGATGTTACTACTCGTCTCCTACACCAACCCTCGCCCTCGGCGTTCTGCGATACGGCCCTCTCATTATCATATAAGCTTAAGGGAAATTGGAAATGTTGCTGGGGGAAAATATGGAATAGAAAATAATTAAATGTGTGCACAGACAAGAAACAAATAAATAAAAATGGAACATATTAAAAGCAAAACTAAATTAAAAGAGCTGGTAATAGATAAAAGAAGAATAAAATAAATACATTTTTTATTTTGTTTCATCAAATGGAAAGAAAAAACATTTTCCTTTTTTACCAACTGATTTGAGGAGAAAGGAAAATAATAACTCTTTATATTTCTTTTAAATATACATTTTAATTATTTAACCAGCAATATTATTTATGCATAACACTTTTTGACTTGTTTTTCTAACCTTTTACTGCCTTCTGATAGCTTTGGGAACTAATTTTCACAACATCCAGATTGTTATTTATTGATTTTTTTTGGCTAGAAAGTAGTCTTATTTAATCATATTCAGGCTGGAAATATTGGATATCAATACCAATTATCTGTCATATTTTACCTATAAGAAGTGGAAGTCTTGCCAGGCTTGCCAAATCACACACATTTAGAAAACAAACGTACTGTCATGTTTAACTTCAAGCAGCCCCCCTTTGCAGAGCTGCAGTTCCCTTTACTTTGGTAACACTGTCTGTGACGCCCATAATGTAATATAGACATACTTATAATGTGTTAAAATCTGTCTATACCACCATATAATTATTGTTAATTACTCAATAATATTTAGAATGCTTTAAAATAATAATCCTAACACATTACAAAGCATTTAATGATTTATTAGGATGTATGATTACTCCTTAATTATTTATTTTGAAAGGATCATAGTGTATTATATTTTTATTGTTGTTATACATTATAATCTTTATAATAATAATAATAATAAGAAGAAAACCCTCTTTTTAATGGTCACACATGCAGAGCACACAGCACACACAGTGACATTTGTTCTCTGCTTTTAACCCATCCTAGTACCAGGACTCTAGTACTAGGAGCAGTGGGCAGCTCATAGGACAGCGCCCGGGGAGCAATCGGAGTGAGGGGGGAAGGGGGATGTCCGGTGCCTTGCTCAAGGGCACCACGGCAAGGCAGGAGGTGAACTGGGACCTCTCCAAGTAGCAGTCACACTCCATTTATTTAGGTTAGGTCGGTGACGGAACCAGCAACCCTACGGCTCACAGCTCCCTACTGACTGAGCCACTGCCGGACAACTAATTTAATGCATTAAATTCACTGTTATAATGCATTATAATGTCAATAAAATGTAATGTAAGTTACTCTACGTGGTCCTTGTTTGCGTCAAGTAAAGTAAAGTTTATCATAGAAGATAATATTTGCTTTTGACCAACAAAAAAAAGACCATGCCACAGTGATTATAATGCATATAACATTATTATAAATGTATTTAAAAAATGTATGTAAACATAACACACTATGATCCTTACAAAATAATGTCAGTGAGTGACCAACAACGTGACCTTATAAGTGTTATGATTATTGTTGTAAAGCATAATGAATATTTATCCAGCGCTATAAACAGATTATAAAGCATCATAAGTATGTTTATAATGCATAGTAGACATGGGTGTCATAGAGAATGTTACGGATTCTTGTGTTTCAGAGGGTAAACCTTCATTTTGTGGATATAGAGGAGGTGGACACCGTGTGTAGGATTTAACACCCATAACAAACAACTACTGTAGCGTAATCCCCTGGCTTCACTCAGCCCTCTCCATCCTCTCAATTCTCCTCCCTGCTCCCTGGTCTTTTGCCCACCATGCCGTCTCCAGCTGTCCTGCTCTCTCTCTGCTGAAGGAGGGGAGGAAGAGGGGAGGAAGAGGGGAGGGAGAGCTGGCCCTGCCTGCTTAGCTGTCATGTTCGTGCCTTGATGTTTGCAGACTGCAGTAGCAGCCTCTTAGGCCACCATAATCCATTGGTTTGTTTCATTAAAACCATCACATGACGCTTTGCTCCCTTTCGGTTGTACCGTGTTGCGTCACCATTTGAAGAAGCTATAAATAACGGAGAGGGACTGCGGGGGAGGGAGGGGAGACACAGGGCCGTCACATGCATGGAACAACACAGATTGGCAGCTACTGGCTCTCTCCCAACCCAACATGCAGCTTTGAGTTAGTGAGCGCAGTAATGTTCACACTTACCTGACTTACTCTTTGGCATGCGTCACAATGCTCACAAAGGATTTGATGCATTATGAAATTTGGCAGCGCAGCAGGGGCCAATGGCTGTGACAAGAAAACAAGTTAAAGGAAATATTCAGAGGTGTCACTCACCAGGACGTCAGAGTCTTTTTTTTTTTTTTTTTCAGAAGCTACCTCGGATTGTCAAATCATGAAGTGAAAATCAGGTGCGGCTGTGTTGACAGTAAGCCACTGTGAAATAGCAGAATGGGGTTGAGCTAGATAAAATAGGTTGAGGTTTTTGTTCATTACTTTCATGTGCTTTGACAGGCAATGTAAGTCTTCAGAGGTCTTCTTTTGAGATGCTGAGAGATAGCAATTGGCTGGAAGGCAGCCTCTGCAGAGGGAGACATATACTGAAGAGAAACACAGCTATGACAAGAAACCAATAGAGCTGTTATTGTTTTCCCATGTCTCAAGCCCTTTTGCTCTTCATTAGCATACATCCTGTGCTTTGCCTGCGAGGCAAACAACTACAGTACAAGTCTGTGTGAGGAAAGGCAGGCTGTGCCTTTCAAGTGAATATGTAGGTTGACAGAGCAACATGCTTCATTGGCGTATATGCCACTATCAATTACCGCATCACAATGACTGCCTCATCACTAATGCGGCGTACACAAGAGTTGTGGAAGTGTTCAGATCTTTACGTACAGCTGCACATATTTCTAATATTAAGGATGCTGTTAAAGGAGGAGTCTTGTTGTTTCTACGCACAGCAGGCAGCACGTTTCAGCAAGCTAAAGATAGTGCAGCATTTAGCAGGTTAAAGATGTAGTTGTGGAGTATTATCGGTGGAGACCAAAACAGAGCTGAAAGGCAACAAATCTAAAAGATCATGGTTTTGCTTAAAATAAGCACATTTGTGACATTTTTGGAGTTACAGACGTACTTTTGAAAAAGTCAACGTTGACTTTAAGTTCTGCCCGGGACACCAATCTCCCGCGTGAACCTTCCGCTGGACTTTGATTAGAAAAAATAAAAATAAACGTTATCCCGGAGAAAAATACATTTACCTGAAAATGTTATTGACAGTGGGGGAAAGTCACTGTCAATAACATTTTCAATAAAGTCATCTTTAGGCTTTGTTGCAACATATCGATTTTAAATTGGTGTTCAGTAACAATGGCTCTCAGTAAGTCTTGTCAGCAAGCACAAAACCAGCACCCTGAAACTAAAACAGCTAAATGGAATCAATAATAACTAATATTTACAGCTTAGCATTTGCTAACTGTGACACATCATAATGTCTGCTGTTAGAAGGCCTGTGTAAAAATAATCCATTACATTACGAAAATTGCAGATGCATTAAAGAATAAGCAGCATTTTAATGGAGTTAAACTTGAACTACTCTACACATACATACAGTGTTGAGTAGTTTATGTTATTCCTCATATCTTTTAGATACAACATATATTTTATTGCATTTATAAAGTAACTATATAAGTTAGCTGTCAGATAGTGGTGTAAAAAGTGAAATATTTCACTCTGAAATGTAATGGAAGTATAAAGTAGCATAACATAGAAAGGAGTATCTAAGAATTGTGCAGGGAGTTAGTATTGTAATTCTGTTAAAGTTAAGTTAAAGCACTTACAACATTTACCATAATGCAATAGTGTTTTGTATTAGACCCTCCCTGCCATGTAAATGCTCATATATTTTAAACTCCATGCCCCCAGTTTGTAAAACAGGCTTTACATAAAACAATGTAAGCCTCTAGGTCCAAGCCGAGATAACCCAAATTATTATTCGTAATAATGAATTATGACATCATCAGGGTTTTTTTCTCAGACTTTTCCTCCAGAGCCACAGAAGAAATGATACTACAGTTTTCACAGGCTTAGTATTACTCCCAGAGATGAGTAAAGGAGTATTCACATGTAAGTCGCTGTCTCATGTACAGTACTACTTGTACTAAATGACTTGCACCACTGCAGTTGCCTTATAAACACGGCAACTGCAGAGGCCCCATTAGAAATGCAGCTTCCAAGAACCCAAGTGATGATATTTAATAAGAAGTTTTGCCCACCTCTCTCTGTCTTCTCTCCCTCTTTGATCTCTCCACCTTACTCCTTCTGATTCTTTCTTCCTGTAAGCCTCAAACTATCCATCCCAAATCCCCCCTCTCTGTCTCTCTCTGTTCACTCTGCAGCTCCGCCTGCATCGCTCTCCCGCCCCGCGAGTCTCTCCAGCATGTTATTTAAGTCAAGGACGGCATTAGCATGACGATCACAGCCTTCTATCACAAGTCTGCCAAGGCTGGAGCTGGAGGAGCGGGCTTTGTTATTGGAGTGGAGCGAGAAGGACTAAACATGCAAAATGTGAAAAAAGAGAGAGAGGGAGATGGAGCTGAAGGCATATGGGGACATGATAACACATCATTAAAGATGACTTGTGATTACGTGAGACAAAGGATACATGTTTCTACATTAAAGAACGACATAATCCGTTTGCGTGCCACGCGTTGTCGGGTTGATCTACACATTTGAAGAAATCCCTCTCCTCTCAGTCAATGAAAGACAAAAGCATTTTTCACAAGTGTCAAGAGATGGGCTAACAAAGAGACTCTAAAATCATGTCCCCGATCATATGTGCAGCTCCTATGTGATTACGTGAAACCCAATCAGACTGTATGTATGAGTCCCTGCTCCACATCCGATTACTCATGTGTGCCTAGATGAAGAACTACTGTACATGCAACTCATTGGGCCTCATGCAGGAAGAGATACACAAACAAATGTGCTCTTATTTTTGTTTGTATCCACTGATTTTTGGGATTCACCAATGTTTTCTTAATGTTGCTCTACCCTTAGGTAATAGAACAGTGTCCGAGTGGTCAAAAGAACAAAAACTAATTATTTGTCCTGCTGAGCGAAACCTAAGGTTTACATTTGAGCAATATAGAAAACCCATGAATATTGTATAATCAAATTGTGATTTTTACATGTTTTAGAGAAATTCTAATGATTGGATTATTACATTTGTGGGCTAAATAAATACTAATAGTCCATTGATCCCTTGCAGGATGATATTGTGTGCGTTCAGCTTCTGAGTACTTTACAAACTGCTCTTAGATGCTCTTTGATTGTCCTGTAACGCCGCTACTGATGCTCTGGAAAATCACATGTTTACTTGATTACCTGAATTTCACTACCGCCGAAGTTCTTCTTCTTCTTACAGCCTTTATTTGACGGTATTTCTCAAATTCTTGTGCATGTTCCAGAGTATTTGCACACGTCACAACACCTGCCCTTATATGGTGTTTAGGGGGCGTTATATACTAACATGCTCCAATTTATGATCCAGTGGATTCATCACTCAGCACACCTGGGTAAGAACAGATCTGGATTGTTAAGAACGTTTGGTGCATCTTGAGTTGACTTCTCTTATTTTCTCTCTTAACAGAAAATTTAAGGAAAAAAGAGTAATTTAAGAAAAATGTATTATGTGTAACGCATTAGTTCTCCTCAGAAGAACCCGTGTATTTTATCGGGCACATTATCAATTTGTCTCCCCGTCCTCTCTCTACTCATACTCTCTATTTACAAATCTATTTATTACAGCAGGAAATTAAAACACAGTTAATTGTATCATAAACACACATCTGTGTTACTGAAACCAGATACATTTTTAATGAAACAGATGCCATCCTGGGCCAATTTCTCCCTTCACCAACCTCCCGCGGCCTGCAGCCCTGCAACCACATGGCGAAGCATCCTTTTGCTTTACTGACTCTCCGTTAAGCTAAAAGCGACAGCACTATCTGGAGAAAAAAACACACACTTATTGGTTCAAAGACACCCCCGGTAATTAAAGCCACCATAACCTTATACTCTACTCATATACTATCACCACTGCAGCTCATTTGGCACTGCAGCACACAAAATAATTCTGCTTCCTTTTGGAAAGGTACTTGCTTTAGACGTCAATGACTCACCTTTAATAGACGCCCTGCAGTACTCATGTTCAGTCTGCGTCTTCATAGCAGACTGAGAAGGAGAGATGGGGTCTGACATTTCACATGGCTTTCAGTCAGACAAATACAATGATGGAAGGGAGGTGGGGAGCTGTGTGGCCTTGGAAAATAAAAAAAATCTAGCTGCATATTAAATGTTCTCAGGCGTTTCATGGCCTGTCAAACCTGGGTGTGAATTTGTGATGCACGGAAGACACACTGCCTCACTTCCTGGGTATTATGTGTGCACACATGGACGCCTGTGCATGTATGTGTACAAGGCCTGGGCATGCACAACACACACACCCAAACACACAGCGGCAGTCAAGCCTGCTATCATTTGAATTCCTCCCCTGTGGTGGCTCTGTAAGGCATCTCAATCTCCATCACGCTGTCAGAAGAAATAAACACATTACGATGAGAATTGAGACAGAAAAGAAAAAAAACAAGCTTTTTCTTTCACTCGCATTCATCGTCATATACGTTAAATGCACTCTCACAAACACAAACACAAGCCAAAGATGCTCTCATCCGTTGCATGGTGAAAAAATACATTTATTGGAATCTGTGTCAATGTAGAAAAAAGTGAAAACTGGCTTTAGGTTTTTGTCACAGTACCACAGGTGAATATTCCAGCAGCCGTCCGGTGAGCCGAAACCAAGTCAGCAAGCTCGTTTAGGGCAGTACATCTGCTACTGACGACAACAGAGAAGTTGGCCTGCGGTGGCCCATGACACTAAACACATCGTCTCACAGACGGTGAGAAGCTCGGGTTGCTCCTAAAGACACACCACCAGCAAATACACATGTTGTACAGCAATTAACCTAGCCCATTGTTCTCTCAGCTTAATGTGGGTTCAGCTGGAGAGGCTGATTTCAAATGTTTTGTTGTGATACTGTTACAAATCCCTTTCCAATAACTATAAAGCCAGGGCCACTGACTGCCATCATCTAAGGTGGCTCAAAGGAGCCCATATTGTGAGATCAAATACTGTTTTATAACTAATAGGTTTGGCCCATAATATCCCATTTTGTCCCAGACCCTGGAAATAACTTGTGGTCCTGTGCAAAGCTATGAGGTTCATGCATCATCTTTGATGTTTACTAGGGCCTCCTTTCACTATTCAAAAGCCTGCCATCCAAATAAAGGGAGTATCACATTAATATTTCTCTTGTCACTTTTTTAAAGTCAAATAGTTCTGAACAAACATTTCTATAATAAACATACTGCAAGTGACACATTCTACTCTGGCAGGCCAAATGTCATTATGGGTAGTGCATTTTCTATTTCTGATATGACAGGATAAACTCACAACACATGGCGAGTCTGCATACTTTATGAGATCAACTAAAATTGCAACAGAAAAAAAAGGCATTAGAAAACAAAAAGGACATTTCTAAACTCAGATACTGAGTATTAACATTGAGAGGTCAGATTCTTTTCCCAATACAACTTTCTTTACATATAGACTTATTTTATTCTTAAATATCTTAAATCTCATAAAAAATAATTCATCAGAAACTGATTCAATATACACAGACAATAGTGCACAAGATGGATAAAGAGATGGTGTGCATGCCGAGGTTTCGCGAGAGCAGGGTTTGCTGTGAGATTATATGCGCTGCTTGAGTGTACATTTTTTTTAAGTTTGGCTTTTCTGATGAAATTTATGAGTGTTTTTTTTCAGCAGTATCATACTCAATATCATCATTCATTCATAAAAATAAATAAAAAACATCCATACTTCACCTTGGTCTCTCTAGGATAAATTTAGGCTGGGTTGCACCAACAACGATTCAGTTTTAAACCAGATTAAATTATGGTTTAATTTGATATCATGTCGTACTAAACTTTAAAACTAGCTTACAATTCAGAAAGATTACATTTGAACCTCTCTTTAAACCTCAGTTTAGTTTAGATATTAAATAGAATTATGTTGCATCAAAACATTAAACTCCAATTTAAAATGTGATGTGATTCGATCATTTGGCCAACACGTTTTTTCAAAGGAGGAGAATCATGAGTCATTTTGGGCTAACTAACTGACTTTTTAGCTAGCTAGCAAACAATGTGACGTTTTGTTAAGGACTACAAAGCAGCGGAGAGTTAATGGCACTTCTTTTATACTTACGAGGTCCTAAAAGCACCTGAAAGAGAATAACTCTTTATCGTGAAACAGAACTCTGCTTAATTAAAAAAATAGATTTACACAATTTAAACCTAGTTTTGCTAAACTATGACTATAACTAATATTTGATTAAATGGATCCTTGCTGGTGCAACCCAGCCATAGTCTTGTTAAATGGAGATCACCATTGGGAAATAATACAGTGTCTGTTGAGAACTGGTCTTAATCCAAAATGTAACAGAAATTATACATGACAAGCTGCAGCGGTCGAGGCAAATAATACGTCCATGTATGGGCTTTCATTTACACTGTTAAAATATAGCACATCGCTTCATACAACAAGGCATGCATGCTTTGGAGCTTTTATGAAAACAATTAGCAATAAAGGAAATATAAAGGGACTGCAATTGCTCTAATTTCTTCCATGTGTCATTCTGTGGCTTTTGCTAATAGTGGGGTGAGGTTGGCTAAAATGTTTTTAATAAAAATAATAGGACATTGCTCACAGGCGGGTTTCCCAAAGCAGCTTGTTGTTTCTTCTATAATCACATTCACACTCTTTTTTTCCTAAAACATTTGAGTGTTGAGTTCTACAAGGAACCATATGCTGATTTTATAATGTCTGAAAGCATGTGCGAGCTGAGCTAAAGAGAATAAAAAAACCTGCACACTAGTTTGGCAATGAACTGTCTGTGAGGACCTTTCTCTATGTGGCACAGTGTTAACAAAAATGACACTGGATCCAATGACTCAATGACATCACCTCTCTATTCACAATGGCCAACGGTGTTGCTGTTGATGTTGCCGTTATTTACTTCTCTCCAGAAAAAAATAAACACAACAGTGAAGACATCATACAGACAACACGATCAATGCCAACCTGGAAGAGGATGCTTAATTTCACCTCTCTTTTTCGGTTGCTTTAAATTTTCACAACTTAAACTTCCATCCACACATCTCTGGCAAGCGACAGTATCTTTGTATAATATTTAGAAAATCTATAGATGTTCACAGTTGCTTGACTGAATGGCAAAAATACCCATGAAGTCTAAAATTGCTGGTTTAGTCGTCTAAAACATGGATGCCAAGAGTTCTTATAAGTACTGGAGGACTGTCATCGTAGACTATGGGATGGATTCAGATTCAAAGTGTAAAAAGAAATCTTGCAGCGTGTTGCCTTTAAGCACTAACACACATTTTCATACATACAACCATTCATGTTCTTGTATATATATATAGAGAGAGAGATCTGTAGTAATATGGAACAGTGGAAATACCTTCAATTACATCTGATGGCATGACACATTTCATGTATTCTTCTTGATGGAGGAGAATCTGTTCTGTGTATGGACGCTCTTCAGTGAGCATTTACATGATATCAGATTTCTGTACAGTAAAACAGCACACATATAAACATGAGGACATTAAAATAAAAATATCCCACGCTGATTGTGATGTTTAAAATGTTGTTCAATTCATTTTTTTTTTTATTCTACAAAGGGAGGCAAGGGTATTTTTGGTGGGAAGGGGCAGGGGTGCTGCTCCCCTGTTTCCCACACTACACAGTAGTTTCATTCTTCCACGGCCCAGTGCGTATATTCCCTGTGCTGTCCGAGCTGTACAGGAGTCCTTCTTGCAAGCCCCCCTTTAGAATCCCATTCTGATTGGTCGGGTTCTGGGGGTAAGATTGTCTGCGCGGGGCGTGCATCTCCAGATGGTGATGTGTTGCCATCGGGTCCTGCTCGGCCACTTTGCCGCAACCACACAGGAAGATGCCTGTATCGCCTGCCTCTGCCGGGCACAGAGAAGGGAAAAGGTCTGCCTTGGCACAGCAGATATGCCTGTGGCAGGGATTATGGCATACCAGAGCCTCGTGCGTGGCGGTGGTAGCAGCGCAGTGGCATGTGTGATGCCCATCATGGTGGCCTTCGTGGGCCAGATGTGGACAAATGTGGGCGTGACGCTCATGTGTGCTGTGGGGGCTGTCAGTGTGTGAGCTGTGCACGCTGCCTCCATCCACGCTGGAGGGGATGTGATAGGCGTATTCCCTTTCACTGCCGGCTGCGCAAGCACCGGCCCCGGCCCGGCGGCTGAAGTGGCGGCTTTTAGTCCTGGTGCTGCTCTTTAGGCAGGGGTGCAATTGGATCCCCGGCCGGTAACCCTCTGGGTCAGCATGTAGTAGCACATGTGTTGCTGCAGGTTCCTCTTCCATCAGCTGCTGGCTATGCAGGGCGCCGCAGCACGGCGTCACCGGTGCTAGACACGCCACGTGGTTTTGCGACGACGGAAGGGCGCCGTGTTTACAGTGACCTAAACTGCCATGACCGCAGCTCATCAGTGTTTTACCATGACATGGTGAATCATGGTGGCAGTGGCTGTGACCATGGCCATGCCCGGGGGTGTCTCCATTCACGTTGACCTTGGGCCGCGCTTGAGCGGGCCCATGGGCTCCAGAGCAGGCATTGGCATGTCGTCCGGGACAACAGGAACACCAACAATGCCAGACATCATCACGCTTGGCACAGTGATGGATGAGAATGAAGAGGCCAAGGGTGACGGAGAAGGCACCGTAAAGGCAGCTGAAGATCATGTCCAGGAAGTGGCCCTGTGACACGGCCAGCGCCCCGAAAGTCCAGGTGGCCAGGAACAGGAAAAGGGTGAAGGCCGCCGTTCGTAACTGAGCCTTGAAGGAGTGCTCGTTGGCCAGCAGTGCGGGGTTGATGGGAACGCCTGGGCAGCCAGCGGGGCAGTGGCCCCCACCGGGCGGGGCTGCCAAGGCTCCCGGCTCGGCTCCCTGGTGGCAGTGGGTCTGCACATCGACAGCGGCCAGCCTCTGCTGCTCCTCCGTCAGCTGCTTGAGCTCGTACTTCTTTTCGGGGTGTCGCCGCAGCTGGATGAATGTACAGAGGAAGTAGATGCATGTCACCAGGACGATGAAGGCCAGAGGGCCAAAGAAGGCTCCCAGGCTGGGCTCCCATGCCATCCAGCAGCTGCAACACACATGAACAGCAATGCATTTTAATACTTTGATTTAATACTTTGATTTCAGAAAAAAACAAGTACTGAAATACTGAATGAAACAAACTCTATTACTTATGTTGACATGTTTTGGTAACGCTTTATATTAAGGTTCTTGTAATAAGCAACAGTAAATATGTAATAAGGTACTTATAAGATGCTTATTAACATTATTATGTGTTAAAAATACAAGTACAAATGTCAATAATAGCATCATAAAAACGATTAATGTTAGATTTTAACAACGTTTTATAAAAGCTTATAA
Organism: Cottoperca gobio; assembly: GCF_900634415.1. Lineage (NCBI taxonomy): Eukaryota > Metazoa > Chordata > Actinopteri > Perciformes > Bovichtidae > Cottoperca > Cottoperca gobio. The sequence continues at coordinate 4,905,821 of NC_041369.1, forward strand.
TAGTTTGATAGCATTACAAACCCATTTATTAAGTTTAACTAACATACCTATTAAGTCATTTGTGTTGCTTTATTAAGATTAGCCCTTACTTTATTATGCATTCACTAGCAGTTAACTATGCACTTATTAAGTATTATTTCTGCAGCTACCTGATCTAAAGTGAGAACAATGCCTTATTAAGGTAAATAAATCCTTTATTATTATTATCATCACTTTTTTATAGATAATTTTTCTGAGAAGGAGAAGCGCAAGGGATATGATATGCAAAAAAAGGCTGGAATCAAACCCAGGACGTCGCAGTAATGTGGCATGCACGAAAACTACTCAGCTACAAAGGCGCTCCACAGTAAGCTTTGCTTTGTGCAGCTCGCACATCTGGAATGAGCACTTTATGTTGTCAATGTAGACAACGTGTGAATATAGAATTACAAGAAGGTTAAACAATGAAATAACAGGTAAGATAGTTAAACTCAATTAATGTGTTTGTAATGCTATTGTAAACAGTTATAGGAATAAGTCTTTTATTTTTTTTTTATTTTTTTTCAAGTGTTTCAAAATATATAATAATTATTAACACTTGTATAGTCTTATTAAGACTTACTAATGTTAATACGCATCTTATAAGGACCTTATTACCTATTAACTACATTACAAGGACCTCAATATAAAGCATTACCCACACAGTGCAAACAGCATTAATATAACCAAATGTACTGACATGCAACCTTGCTTTAAAAGCACCAACAGAGTGTGTAATTTAACCTTGAGAGCAGAAGCAAATGTAGGACTTACTACGGCGCTTGCTCCCCGCTGCCATAGTTGTCTATATTGACAGCTGCCGTGACCCCGCAGATGATGAGGGGCACTCCACCACTGACTAAATAAAATCTGTGAGGGACAAACAGAGGCAGAGAGAATAAGAAAGTATGAGAATGTTTGGCGTGAAAAAGGCATTTTACAAATCCTATACCTCACATCCGGATTACAACAGCGCACTGTCAAAATCTGACTGAGGAATTGTTTAAGACACACAAGAAAGATAATAACCACAAGATCCATAAAAACAAAGAAGATTATAGACTTGTGCAGTGACTAAAGCTGACAACAAACAAACAGAAAATGACACTGAGCAACAGGCACAAGAACATATTTGCCAGATATCCTCTCCCTATACTTTCCTCAAATATGACTTGTCAACGTGTCTCTGATCACACTCTAGTGGTGCGATCACACCCACACTTTGTTTGTTTTGCCACAAACCAAAAGTGTGAATTTTACTGTAAAAAAACAAATATGTTTCCTGTCGATGTCAGCTTGATTGACTTTTCAGCACTCATTGCTGCATTTTACGGCATCTGCTGATCATAACCGCTCATTGATACGTGAAGAGAAACATGGATATTTGAGCAGGAACTGAATATATATTCAGATTTGTATGCGAAGCATAAGAAGTGTCTTCCAGTCGGATGCAGGCCTGTCATGATAATACGCTATTGACTTATCGTTTGTGGGCATGACCTCGATCATTTTTACGTTTTTAACTTATCGTACGATATATGGACAATATATTCATATATATTTATAATATATATCAATATTGCACATTCTGTTTACATACGTGTTTGTTCACATAAGACTGTCACCAACATCTTAACCAACATGTTGCTAGAATAAACAGCTGGGTTTTCCTCACCATCATAAGACTTGGGCTTTGCACATTCTTGTTAATTAACAAAGCCCGATTATTTAGGAATTTTCAAAATTGTATTTTCAATGTCTTAAGAATTAGAAGATAATTGTTGTTTGAATGACGAACAAACATTTTTAAGTAAGTAGGTGTGGTTTCAATAGCAATGTTCTCCTCTTTGCATACAAACCATACTAAAGATTTTATATGGTGTTGGGTGTGAATTAGAGCTTTCAGTGTCACACACAAGAATATCATGGCCAACGTTTTGTTTTATCTTTTTTATTTTATTTTATTTAGTGAAGCAGACATTACAAGTGAGACTATACAAGAGAGGGCTTAATACATTTGGCTACTGGACAGGATTACCATCACAGGGCAAACTGTTAGATCTCATAGTGTGGAGAGTGAGTATTAGCGAGCGAGTGTTTTGTCTCTTTTTTGTCTCATTAAATTACACTCAAAACACAAGTGTAGGGAAGTTAAGACAGAGTCTGTAACCATGACGGTACAAAAGGTAATTATTTAAGAGGCGCTGGATTATTTATGCTAATATTATCATAATAATATATATTATCATCAATACTCTTCCTTTAAATTCACATCCGACTCAAGAGGTCAGTGATACATATCAAGCACCACCATCCTCTGTCCTTTCAATCAAAACTGACTTTGACCTTAGGTGTAGGTTCTCATATAAACCCTGTTGGGAGTATACAGGTAGAAAATGGGAGTTTTATTTATTAAATGTATTTTCCTGTCCACTGCACATATAAATTCTCTCATTGAAACTGTGGGTCTTGACGGATTATTATAGATATAGTTCATTAATATATAAAGAATATGTGATTTGTGTGATTTGTTTATAGTTGAGGTGTAATACACAGCACCTCCAAAATAAATATAATAAATAAAATATCATTTAAGTAGTCACGCAGGAAAGACAGAATATTTAAAGAGTGAGGCAATTGTTTAAACGGACTAACTAACTGATAACAAGATGATATGAGTGATTGACGGATCCCACTGTATGTTTGTTTTTTGATACCTCTGCCATGTTCTTAGAGGGTGTTTTTTCATGCTGGGCTCCTATTTAACAATGTGTTGTGTCCAAGTGACCAATGTGGACAACCATTTTTGAAATTGGTCCAGTATTGAGGGAGAACACTGCAGACAGCCGCGAAACAGGCGGCAATGTAATCGCTCGGGGGCAAATGCGCACCATCAATGTACGTCCACTAAAAGTGTTTGTATTTGCCACAGGCTCACATTGTTGGGACCCTACAGAGAAATAAAACGTTTTTCTTTACCCTTAGCTAGATCTGTTGTTACCGTGTCTAACAACTTCAAGTGTCCCTCAAGGAGAAATTGCCTGTTTTGCGGCTGCCGGTTGCAGGAGTCTCGCCTAACACTGGACCAATCAAAACATTGGGACAATTAAGACACAAAATGTTAGTCTTTAACATTGCCACTATTGTAAACCCTTTGGGTATTGTAATGTTTAGTCATGCTTATAAAATTGGAAGTTCTCAAGAAAGGTATTCTGATGTCATCTTGCAATGTTCCGGCCGTCATCTGCCGCCCGGTGAATATACTTCTTAATTATTCAGGTACACAAAAGTATTCTGGCAAGTAATGCACTTGCGTCACAGTATACATACAAGCTTCAAGAATTCAGCGCAGGAACAAAGCCTATCCCCAGCGGCTCCCTTTTTGTACTGTCCTTGTATCCTCTCTCTGCAGTCATCCACTTTCCTATACACCACCTTGCTATTTCCTCTTCCTTCCAGTTCAATCTCAACCTCTGTCACTGCTCTAACCTTTTCACCACTCCATCTTCCTCAATCTTCATCCTCAGTTTCCTCCCTTCTCTCTCTCCCAATCTGTCACACAGCACCCGTCCCAAAAATTCAATTACAATCAAGATGTTTGTCTGGGTTGGTTTGGTGAGGGGTGGTTTGGTGGATGGGAGGGGGGATTGGGTGGGGGGTGGCGAGGCGGCATTACCGGCCTGTCACTGTCTCTGAGTGGAACGGTTACCCCAGGGGACTCTCCTTCAACAGAAAGCCATTTACACAGCCGTCAGCCAGATAAGCATAAATGAGAAGAACTAGTGGATGTTAAAGCACCCTGCGCTTTATAAGCTTCATTCCCCTTTATCCCCTCAAGGAATGCCTGCTTGTTTTTCCTGCAGGCATGCACATACATATACAACAAATTAGAGCATGTGTAATCAAATTAATGTCTAAATGCTGCTCTGCTTTTAAGCAAAAAAGATGCCCCTTTACATTAAAATTCTTGCCAATGCACTCGCTCTTGTGGACACACACGCACGCAAGCAGGCACGCATGCAGGCATGCACGCACGCAGGCACGCACGCACACGCACACGCACACACACACGCACACGCAAACACACACACACACACACAGACCCTGAAGTGCCTTTTAGCTAGCAGGTACACAGCGACTCCCCACTCATCCTTGTTCCTCTGCCTATGCCCTGTCCCCTATTTTGTGACTGTGAGCTGTCCTCTCTCCTGGTTCAGGATATACATAGCACAGCAGGGGACAACGGATGGTCATATAGCTCCAGCACAGAGCAGAGGCTTATGGATAAAGCTGGACTATGCATAAATTATGTACATACTCAACTGAAACTAAAACCCTTTATGTCTGAAGTGAGCTTATTTTAAAGCAATGGGCAAGCAAAAACCTCCATGTCTGAAAAATGAAGACAATGTCCTGTAAGTGCTTTAAACCAGCATTCTTTGTAATGGCCAGCAGGGGGCGACTTCACAGGTTGCAAAAGGAAGTCAGATTGTGCATAAATCTATGAGAAAATATTTACTTTATTTATTACCTCAGTAAACATGTTCCTGAGGTGTTAATAGTTTCACTCACTAGTTTCAAGTATCCGTCAATACAGCATGCTGTTTATTTAGTAGATTATTGTCTCATTTACTCTAAATGAGACAATAAAGCAGGGTATGCTTTAGGGCGTGGCTACCTTGTGATTGACAGGTTGCTACCAGTGATGTCTGGTTTGAGTGTTGTCCAATGACATTTTGGTCGCCTAAAAATGTCTTGTCATTTCTGGTTGCAAAAAAACAAGATGGCGACGGCCAAAATGCCAAACTCAATGCTTCCAAACTACAGTTCACAAATCAGTGGATGATGTCAAGCTGCCTATGCCCACTTCTTATATACAGTCTATGGCAGGGGTCGGGAACCTTTTTGGCTGGGAGAGCCATAAAACCAAATATTTTTAAATGTATTTCCTTGAGAGCCATATATTTAATTAAATTGAGTTTTAAGTATATCACATCTCCGAGTACTAAAAGCGCTATCAGTGTTTCCCCTACCATTGTCTGTGCCCCCTAACGGAACCCCGTGCCCCCCTCTTATTATTATTATTAATTTTATATTCACAACTCCCTTTTCACATTGACAGGTGCTCTTTTATTAAATAAACTACATGCTTATGTTATTTATCTAATTTATGAGCACGTTTCAGTGTTTACTGCGGTGTCAAACTCAAGGCCACAATTATATTCGGCCCACAAGAAAATATCATATTTCTATCATAACTGGCCCCCTGGTAATTAAATCAATGCATGGCACAACCACGGTAAAATACATATTTGAGGAAGTATCTAAATGTGTGAATTAAATGAAACTGCCCCGGGACAAACTGCTGGGATTGACGACAGACGGTGATGAAAAGAGCGGATTAGTGGGCAGGAGGCGGGAGAATATGCAGCGGGAGAACTGTGCAGGCGAGTTGACAGGGCCGTGTGACAGCGAAGCAAAACTGCATGTGGGAGACTCGGATGCAGCCAGGGAACTTTGGTCACTGCGTGTTTCCAAACACTGACAAACCATCTCCACCGCTGTGTTCCCGACTGCGCATGAACTGCTCAGCAATCCGTTTGCAGTTGACGTGGAAACAGCACATGTGAACATTCAAATGGAGCTGATTGACCTCCAGTGTAGCGACACACTGCAGTTTCCACGCTTCACCCCCAAAACGATGCCTTAATGTTGGCCCTCTCTGTGATTGAGTTTGACACCCCTGGTCTAGTGCTTGCTTTGCGCAGTTTCTCCTCAGCTGTTTCGCGAAGGGCAGGGCTCCGCCCCCTACACACACACACACACACGCACACACGCACACACACACACACGCGCGCACACAGTTACAGTCAGAGACAGAGCGGAGGAAAGGAGAGGGGAGAACTAAAACAAAATCCGCAGCTAAATGTTTTACTTTAAAATTACACAGTATAATTATTTATTACTTGTTAATCATGTTAAAAAATGTCAACTCAAAATTGTCTGTGAGCCATAGGTTCCCGACCCCTGGTCTATGGCAATGGGTTAACATTTTGGAAAATACGCTAATTTGCTTACTTGCTGTGAGTTAAATGTGAAGTTGTAGATAGATATGAGGATAGCATCAGCAGCCAGTTAGCTTAGCTCAGCATAAAGACTGGAAACGGGGGGAAACAGCTAGCCCGGCTCTGACAAAAGGTAACAGCACTTCTAAACCCAGTAATTAACACATTATTTAGAATTTAATCCATACAAAAACTGAAAAATTCAGGTTGTAGTTTAATGAGAAGTTATGCACTGCAAGCTAGCTGTAAACCCGTTTCCAGCTAAGCTAACAGGCGGCTAGCTGTAGCCTAACGGACAGATATGAGAGTGGTGTCAGTGTTCTCATCTGAAAAAGCAAATAAGCGTATAGCTTTTTACGAAAATGTTGTACTACAGTATTTCTTTAAAAGTGCAACGTGTAACAGTCTCGTATATTCATTTCATGTTCGTCTTCAGTGCTGTTGGGTCATTTTGTGATTTCAGAGAGATATTCTACCTCACTAGACCAGTTTTTGAATACTCATATCTCATAGTTCATGCATCAGCAGTCAATGATACTAGCCTTTTCCCTTTCATACATCTAAGAATAGCTTTTCTAAAGCTTCCCAAACCAGAAAAAAAGCATATCTATGTAATATTATTTTATTCTGTGACTCAGACAGTGCCTTTTAGAAAGTGAATTTGCTTGTTTGGAATTCTTAATATTGACAGCTGGTGAGAAATGCTGGTGGTGACATTCAACAAATGTTGGAGATTATATACTAGAAGGGAAGACATTCCTTTAGAGGAATGATCTTCACCCATCACACCAGATGACTGTTGGTTAATAGCATGAACAGAGGGGTTTAAGGTGTTTGGTCCAACACAGTGTAGCAGATTTCCAGACAAAGGTCAGTGCGATGGTCTGTTGGATACGCCATCGGATTCTGTCAGGAGAGGAGGGACAAGCAAAGAGGTAGGTGAGGAGGAATAGGTTGGTTGCTGGGAGGGGGGATGCTCAGAGGAGAAATTGATTTGTCTCCAGCTGTTAAGTCTTGTCAGGTAAATAAATCTTGATTAGTATTAATCCACACTGGAAAGACTATCATATGTATTTGTCTACCTCAATCAATATATATTATGACACTACGAATATGTTTCTGCACTATTATGTATTTTCTGCACTATTATGTATTTTCTGCACTATTATGTATTTTCTGCACTGAATGTATTACAAACATAATAGGGGCACTTCCCCTTTAAGAGTAACAGGTCAACAAACCATCACTTCCTGACTGCTGACGGAGGAGCGTGAGGGCGCCAAACTGGGACCAATGAGGAGAAGGTCAACGCCTACTCCATGTATTAGATGAGATGTTTACAACCCTTTGTACACACTTGGAGCGGGACCGTCAGACAGTTAACTGGGGCTTTTAGAGCGTTCAGTCTGTGGAAACGGCGAAGTGAAAAGTGTCCTCAGCTGAGAGTATTTTCTATGTTTGACTTATCACGTTAAATAAATATATCGATTGAACTAGAGGATTGCTGTTTTGATTCGACATTCAAGCTCCGAGTTCTTCAGCTTTTTCCTACCCTTTAATTGGCGTCCCTGGGTGGGCCCAGAAAGGAGAAGTGAAGAACGATCGCCGAGTATCGTTGACTGGTATTCATTGCACGTGCAAAAGATCAGGTGAGAGTGAACACCGGTTAAAACAAATATTCACTACAGGTAGATTAGGAAAATTTATTAATGAATGCCAGCAACAATGTTCGACGGTCATAGCTAATACAACTGCTGTTAAACGATAGAAAGCAATCCTGAATGTTGAAATGCATGTGATAAGAGCAAGCATTGAAGATATTAATTGTGTTTCACGATATTTATAATCACTAAAAAGCCTACGGAGGGTTCCAGCGAAGGTCTGGTTAGGGCAGGAAAAGCTCATATTAATCACTAAAAAGCCTACGGAGGGTTCCAGCGAAGTTCTGGTTAGAGTTTACGGGAAACTCATACTTAATCAAAGAAAGCCCGTAATGGGTGTCCGGTCTGGTACCGGATAAAGCTTACGGTAAGCTTGCATTGATGTAGTTTAATACGAAAACACCTACGGAAGGTAGCTAAGAAAGCTTAGTTAGTTTAATGTTAAAGAAGTCCTATGGAAGGCAGATAGGTATAGTTTAATTAAAAGACTTAAGGGAAGCGTGGCTTAGAAGCCAGTGTTGTTTACCAAAGGAGAATAGTGATTATAATCCTGAATTACGTGAGAACCGATGACGATCGCCTCATAGTCTCAGATGTTGTATATCATCTCCTTTGGGGCAAGCATAGTGTAAAACATGTTAAGATTTGTTGTATTGTTGTATTGTTGTGAGTAAAGTGTGTGAAGTAGTTTTGAGTTGGAAAAACGTGAAAGCAGGAGACGTTTTTGTGAGAGGCCTCTGAGATTAGGACCAGCTAACTGTGGCCAAGTGATGCTGGGTCGCTAATTCCGCCTGCTTGATGTTACGAGGCATGAGAAAGTAAATTGTGATAAACTAAACCTTGAAACTTGTGCTGGAGCAGTGTGTGTGGAAATAAAATGCATATGTGATGTAGTGACCGAGTGATTAAACCAAAGATGCGAGTTTTCTCCAAACTAGGAGGAGAGAAAATTTAGAACAAAGAAACCTCCATTTTCTATCCTTCTTCATCCGGTGGGAATTCAAAAAAAACCCCACATCCGGTTGAGAGCTAAAAATGCCTCTGGTGGACAAAATTGAGACTACAACTAGAAGTTTATAGAAACTTTACAAAATTTAAACACCTCCACCTGTAGGACGGCAAGTGAAGCGCACCTAAATTTAAAAATCGGGCAATAGAAATTCAAGGATAGAGTAGATGGACTTTTGAATTCTTGATTAATTTTTCTCTGAGTGACCAATTGAACATTTATTTTTTCAGTAAATCTCTCGGTTCATTCATTTTTATTACAGTTTTATATCTTTTGATTAAAAAATATTTTTGCATATTACAGTTTTTATACCTTTTGATTAAAAAATATTTTTGCAAATTGGCATTTGTTTAAAAAATAGAAACATTTTGATTAATATTTTTCTAATCAACAATTCATTACATTTTTTATTGCAATTTTCATTAGATTTTCAGATTAACATTTTGTTCACTTACATTGATTAATTGAACATTTATTTTGATTAAAACGTCGCTTTCATTTATTTTTAGACAAAATATTAGAAAACAAAAAGATACTTTGATTAACATTCATTATTTTAGTTTTTGAGCTAAAGTTTGTTTTTGTTTAACCCAATTTTAATATTACAAATTTGTTTTTAGATTAACATTTTTAGGAAATCCAGAAATTTAATACATATATGTTTTATCAAATTTTGTTTTGTTTAAACCATTTTATTAAAGTTAAACATTTTTTAACATCTTTAGAAATCCGGGATTTAACAAATAAACAACATTTGTCCCTTAGTGGGGTACTGCGTACATCAGTTACAATGGCGGACAAGGGGGACTCAAAACCAGTCAAGACTGTAACCACAGCAGACTTGAAAGTGACGATGTTCAAAAGGCTGGAAGCCTCCACTGAACCTACTGAAAGAAGGAAAGTCAGAGAAAAAATGGAAGAGCTGCTCCAGCTGTGGCAAACAAGAAAACTCATCTCAGAAGATGACAAGCCAGGTCTTACTGTAAAACAACGAAAAGCAGTTGTTGACTATGAAAACGGAGAATATCTGCAACACGCCACAGCCTGGGAGAAAGCGGGGAAAAAAGGATTCGGCACTGCATATAGAGCATTTCAGAAAGCTGAAAAGAGGAAGGCTCGTGCCACGAGTCTTCTTTTCCATCTTAAATATGTACCACCAAATGCGGAGGGTACAATCTGCGTGGTCAAGAAAGCGGGAGAGACAAAAGATGACAGCAAAGATCAGAAGACACACATCTCTCAAACTCCTCAGCTCTACCCAGATTTGTCCCAAGTGGCCGACACTCCGGCATACTTATCCAATAGCAATCCTTTCCCTTCCACTTCCATTCAAGCACCCGTGTACAAGGTGAGTGGAGGAGTTTTGGAACTCGAGGAAAATGAGAGAAGCGCACGTATGGGATCCGTGCTGAAACAATTCACAAAACTCTCAGACGAGGAACAGAGAATGGTGGAACATGGCATGAGGGAACACAGCATGAGGGAACACAGCATGAAAATGAAAGACAGAGGGTTCCAGAAGGATGTTCTCTCAACCCCAGTTCCAGCACACTTGCCCCACAGTATCTTGGAGGCTGCCCAGACCTCTCATCCTGTCCAATCGCTATATCATCCCCAGTCACTTCCAAATTCCTCTGGAAGACTGGAGAGCATGACCATGGACAAAGAAGCAAGACAAATGAGTGGGGACGGAACAAAGCAAAAGGGATCACAAGGAATGGCTGAGCTATTGACCCGAACAAACTATCATGACTACGTGGGACAGAGTGTGACACAAGGGATTGGATCATCAAGGGAGAAGGACTGGGGAGGACAGAAGGGCGCATCACAAGCGGGAGGATTCCAAGGGGATGCAGAAAAGGATCCCAGCAGAAAGAACTCAGTTACAGAAGACGGCCGAACGAAATTAACCATACTGGAAGGAAGCATGACAGTGGCTGAAGAAGCCTCCATCGCCAGCAGAACCAGAAGACGGGATCAATTAAGAGAGGTGCAGGCCCCCCTCATGACAACTCAAGGAGGGAACATGATATACCAACCATGGAGTCATCGAGACTTGGAGGGTTTGGTGTCCAAACTTCCTCCCCTCAGCGGCGGAGGACAAAAGTGGATTTCGGAATTTGAAAAGTATACTGCAGGAGACAGAGTGTGTGTGGGTGATTTGAGATGTGTCATTGCCAGACTGGAAGGAAGTCTGAAGGCGAGGGAAATTGACACTAAAACAGGATGCAGTGGGGCGGATGATGAACTGTCGTTCAATGCATGCAGGAATCACTACTGGACTGCCCTGAGAGACACCTACCCCACCACTCGCAGCCTGACAGCTATGTCCAGCCTGAAGAAAGGAATTGAAGAAGACATGCATCTTTTCTTAAAAAGGAGCGAAGGCGTCTGGATAGACGGCACTGGAGAGAGACATGACTCCACCCCAGCAGTCACCATGCTATGGAGAAATGCAGTGATAAAGGCCCTGCCTCCTCGAGTTCGAGAACAACTGGAGGATGTGGTGGGACTAGACACAAAGTCTAATGAGGAATGGAGAGAATACCTTGTACACCACGACCTTAAGAACAGGAAAACGGAAGGAGATAAAAACGAAGAAGTGAATGCGCTTACCAAGAGATTGTTAAGGATGCAAGTGGCTGAAAAAGACAGCGAGGCTTCAAGGCTTAAGAGAGAGAAGAGACAAATGGTGATGGGTTCTCCAGCTGCAGTGGAATTCGGAACAGAAGGGCAAGCGCAGCAACAGGCTACACTGGAGGTCAGTGCTCAGCCCTATTACCCTACAGGGCCGTTCAAGGCTCATCCCTATAATAGAGAAGCCCAGTTTAGTGCCCCGCCTTACTACCCGACAGAGCCACGCGGAGAACAGTGGAGAGCGGGAGGAAATCGCTACAGAGCCAGAGTACAAGACCAGTCAACTAGGTGCTTTGGTTGTGGAGATCACAGCCATTGGCTCAAAGATTGCCCAAATTATCAAAGTGCTCAGCGGTATGGGCCCCCACAGTACATGCAGCGTGGGAGGGGACTCCCTAACAATAATAGAAGAGGAGGGAGAGGACAAAGAGGTTATGGGAGAGGTGGCAACCCACCAAACACCCATCAACTGCCCCTCTCTGCTTGGGAACCGCCCCAGCAGTGGGATGGCTCCTACCAATGAGGATGCCCAGAGGATCCAACTGCAGGTGAAGCTATTCCAGCTAAAAATGAACCAATGGTCACCTGTATAATAGAAGGAGAAAAGATGGAGTTGATGGTGGACACAGGAGCTACAGCGTCCTGTCTGACTTCCCTGAAAGGAAAAGTACCACCTCTCTCCTCTAAAACCCTTCGGATAGTTGGATACTCGGGAAGATCAGAAGAGCAAAAGTATACCGTGCCATTGGTTACTGCAGTTGGTAAACAATCCCTACTACATCCGTTCCTATATTCCCCAAAATGTCCTGTAAACCTAATGGGCAGAGACCTGCTGGTCAAGACAGGAGCACGAATTCTGTGTTCTTGTGATGGGTTGGTCATACAGTTCCCAGGACAAATACCCCTGCATGGACATTACCAGAATGATCAAAGAATTATGGTAATGGCTGCCAGCCCAAATCGTGAAATGGAGGAGGCCACAACAACAGTGTATTGGAATCGACTGTTGACTGATGAACAAGATGCTCCGGGAGTTCAGAAGGCCTACATGGAATGGAAACCCTGGATCAACACTTTGGGTCCATATGGTCCTCCGCTTGACCCTCTGCATTGCACCTATAACTACCTACGCCAACCAGACGAAGAATACCAACAAGCCTGGGAAGAAGAAAAAGACAGAGAGAGAGAGCAACTGATGGTCAAAGACATTTATATAGGACCTCAGGGTGTGGCTGCATATTGTGCTCTCAAGACAGAACAGCAACAATGGTATGCACTGTCGACTGAAGCCGTGCCACACATCACACTGGCACTGGCAGTAGGAGCTGAAGCAAGATCTTTAGGTCCCATGGTCAAAAAAGCCAGAACAATGAACTGGCTCCCTACCAACATTGCCCGCATATGGAAATCAGACGACGAGACCATGTGGAAAATAACTCATCACAGTATGGATGTTGGCATCTTGGAACAACACGAACTGGAAAGGGATCATGGGAGAGAACACACCAACCATCCTGACACCGAAGAAACCCTAAAGACAGTACCACACTATCTGTGGGCTACTGGAGACTATGATGTAGGTTATGTACCTAATCATCAGGTCTCAGTCACTCTGAGACCTGGGCAGATGTCATGTTGGTTGCCACAATACAACCTCAAGAAGGAACAGATTGAAGGTATAGGAGCAACAATCACTGGACTTCTAGGTGCAGGAGTAATCAGACCCTCAAACTCCACCTGGAACACTCCTATTTTGCCAGTCCCAAAAGCAGGCAACAAAGGCTGGAGAATGGTTCATGATCTAAGAAGAATCAATTCAGCCACCGTTTCACAACACATCCCTGTACCAGACCCCTATGTGGCGCTACAAAATCTGAACCCTGAACACAAGTACTTCACTGTGATAGACTTGGCAAACGCTTTCTTTTGTTTACCATTGGATCCTGAAGTACAGGACCTGTTTGCATTCACATACAGAGGACAGAGATACACCTACAACAGAATGCCACAAGGGTACAAAGATAGCCCAGGGTTGTTCAATCAAGCGCTGAAAAAGGATTTAACCATGTTACACTTACCACAGGGTGTAACTCTGATCCAGTACGTTGACGACTTGCTGCTTGCAGGTACTACTGCTGAGTCGTGTCTAGAAGCTACAGCTGATCTCCTCGCACTACTTGCTAGAGCAGGATACAAGGTGAAAAAGGAGAAAACACAAGTCGCTAGAAGATCAGTCACCTTCTTAGGAAGACTAATTTCTGCAAACAGTCTGACCTTAACCAATGCACAAAGGACCTCAATCCTGTCACATGGCAAACCAAAGACTGTACAACACATGCTAGCATTTCTCGGCCTGACGGGTTATAGCAGAACTCATGTACCAGAGTACGTCAATCTGACCCAACCTCTCAGAGACATGCTTGCGGAAGCAGGAAACAGAAACCTCACCGCTGAACTTATCTGGACCATAGAAGGCGAGGAAGCCTTCACCAAGACCAAGCAAGCCTTGGGACAAGCTGCCCATCTCTGCTCCCCAGACTACAATGCGGACTTTCATTTGGATGTTTCTGAAACAGAAGGGATGGTAAATGGTGTTCTGTTCCAGAAAAAAGGGGGAGAGAGACATGTACTGATGTACCACAGCTCAAAATTGGACAGTGTGGAGCTAGGACAAACAGGTTGTGCAAGACATTTGGCTGCATTGGCAAAGACAATCAAGAAGACGGCACACGTGGTGATGTGCCATCCACTCAAAGTAAACACTACGCATGGAGTAGTGGCTTTTCTAAACTCACAAGCTTTCACCTTTTCACCAGTCAGGAAAATACAAATTGAAGAAGTGCTGACTAAACCACACATCACATATGTGGCAGAGACAATTAACATGGCAACAGGACTGAATTCAAAAAACCACGACGCTCATGACTGCGCATTCGTCTCACAACAAGACCTCAAGATAAGGTCAAATCTGGAAGCAGAGCCACTTCAAGATCCAGAGCAAACTATATATAGTGACGGTTGTTGCTATAAAGGAGAAGAAGGAAATGTGGCTTCTTATGCTGTGGTGCAACAAAATGGAAAAGAGATAATAACATTGGAAGCTTGCATCATTCCACAACCAGCCTCTGCGCAACTAGCAGAAATAGTTGCGTTAACACAAGCGTTAAAACATGGAGAAGGCAAGAGAGTAAACATATACACAGACTCAGCCTATGCTCATGGAGCAGTCCACATTGACGGACCTCAGTGGATCAGAAGAGGTTTTTTGACTTCATCCAAAACTCCTGTTAGACATACTGAAGCCTTAAAAGCCCTACTAAAAGCTGTACTACTGCCATCACAGGTTGCTGTAATAAAGTGCAAAGGCCATCAGAAAACAGATACAGCAGTAGCAAAAGGCAATGACGCAGCAGATAAGGCAGCTAAACTAGCAGGCGGCTACATACAGCAAATGATTTGTCTAAACAGTGAGAGAGAAGGAGAGCTGACTTTGGAGAGCATTAAAGAAATGCAGAAACTAGCAGGTCCATATGAACAAACGCAATGGGTTCAAAAGGGTGCCGCCCATACAGAAGGGCTGTGGAGAGCACATGATGGCAGGCTAGTGGCACCAGCTAAGTTATGCCACATGCTGATAAAACAAGCCCATGGCCCCACACATGTTGGAAAATTAAGAACAACAAGAGATGTCGAGGTACAATGGTGGCATCCATACATGAAAGAGATGGTGGAAAATTTTGTGACAGAGTGTGACACCTGCAACAATTTTAATGACAAACGAACATACAAGTGTCCAATGGGTCGGTTTCCAGTTCCAGATGCTCCATTTAAGGAGATATGTATTGACTATACTGACATGGGAGCAGACAATGTTGTGAGAGGATACAGATATATCCTGGTGATGGTTGATCGTTTCACCAAGTGGATTGAAGCCATCCCCTGTAAAAAAGAGGATGCCAACTCTGTAATCAAATGGTTACAAAAGGAACTCATACCAAGGTATGGAGTGCCACGCTGTATAAGATCAGATAATGGAACACACTTTACCAGCCACAAGCTTGCAGAAGTAGAACAATATTTCGGCATAACACACAATTTTGGCTCAGTCTACCATCCGGCATCTCAGGGTCTGGTAGAGCGTGCAAATCAAACACTCAAAAGAAAAATTGCTAAAGCATGTTATGGTAACAAGCTAAAATGGGTAGATGCTTTACCCTTGGCACTCATGTCCATGAGATCCTCACAAAGTAATCAAACACATTTGTCTCCACATGAGCTGTTAACAGGGAGACCGATGCCTGGCCCTCCAAGAGAAGGAGGGCATGGACCTGTTTTAGATCTATGGCAAATTGAAGTAGATGAATATGTCAGGGAATTGACTAAAATCATAAGCGTTTTGTCTACACAGGTGCAAGCAGCAGCAGAGGTACCTGAGGAACCACCAGAGACTCCTGTTGGACCAGGTGATTGGGTAAGGCTCAAGGTCCACAAAAGAAAGTGGTCTGAACCTAGGTGGACGGGACCGTGGGAGGTGATAGAACGCACTTCACACGCGCTCCGAGTAAAAGGTAAAACAGGAGCTAATTGGCACCACCTCACACATTGTGTACCCGCACTGGCGCCTGCTCGCACTCTGGCAGAAGTTAGACAAGATCTGAGCCTGTCAGAACAAAACGCTAATGAATAATATAGTGTGAGTCTAGAAAAAGCATCAGAGGACAAATTGTCTTTAGATTACCCCCACTTTACACCTGTTACGACAACGTGCAGGTTCATTTAAGCAAGCCGATAAAACCAGCCAACATTAAGCGATATAGACAAGATAATGAAAAAGAATATCACTCTGTGGGGAAGCACTTCGGTGTTAGCCGGGATAGCGCTGCTTGCTGTCCTTATAGTACTCCCCTTGACATGGGGGGAGTTTGACCCGCATGAATCACGTAAAGAACCAGATAATCTAACAACTAACCAATTCCAAAATGAAACTTCACCCCCTAACAACCTACGCATGAAACGCATGAAACGGGACGAAACCGTAGATATTAACAAAGAGGGAATTACTGTAACAGTAGAGGAAGGCAAGATCACCTCGTTTGAATTTGATGTAAACACCATGAAGTCTGTAAACGCTTTCCAATGGAGCACACAATGTGATTCCAATAAAGCCAAGTATCTATGTACACCTCCCTGTTATTTTGGCGATGTATTTTCACACTCGAACGGAGGATGGATTAATCTAGACCATCGCTTGGTTGAAAAATGGAGAATCATAAAACGAAGCCCATGTCAGTGCGGTGTGAAAGAACCACCAAATACTAACCCTGATCCAAGAACTTTGCCTGGTAATGGTCATCCGACAAATTGTAACCCTGTGGTCATCACGATCTTCAATCCCGATTCCACTGATTCTGGCCTGTACTATTTAGGTATATCAAAGAATCCTAAAGACCCACTTTTCAGCTTCACGTTAAGGGTAATCGAGCCTAGGAAGACACCCTATATATTGCATGCTGATTTGGAAAAGAAAAGAACGAAAGTGACTTATCTGAATGTCAATAGTCTTAAAGATACAATGGCAGCGGAGACAGGATATCAAGAGAAAAATGCATGGTTGGATTGGGTGAGATATTCGGCTGCACATAATTATCAGCCAAACTGTGTTGCATGTGCCACGGCTAGACCTAGTTTAGCAACTGTGCCATTCCCATTGAATCTGAGGAAAGACCCAACAGGTATTAAGTGCATGCTCGCATTGTACACATCTCTTGAACCAAACGGCTGCAAATCATTAGCATTGTTGTATCCAGTGACTAGAAAGGACATCATTCCACCCCCATTCAGAGCCTACGAGGGCGATTATGAGTGCATCAAGAGAACCAAGGGTACAGGCACTGAAGTAGGACATTTTAAAGGGTGTAATTCTACCATAGAGGTCAACCCACAAGGGATAGTCCTGGAAACACCTATATCATTCATGTTATATGCCAGAGCTGATGTATGGTGGTATTGTGGTACACATATCCTGTATCCAAATCTACCAGCAGACTGGGTAGGTACCTGTGCATTAGTGCAGTTGGTAATGCCTTTCTACATAATGCCATTTACTCCAGAAGAACTTACTGATCTGGCTAATGGAGAGACTCTCAAGAGTCGAGTTAAACGTTCTGCTCCCGGTGGAAGTTTCAGCTCCACAATTTACATAGACTCCATAGGAGTACCACGAGGTGTGCCCAATGAATTCAAAGCTAGAAATCCAGTATTTGCGGGTCTGGAGTCCATTTTCGCTCAGGTCACTATCAACAAAAATGTAAATTGGATTAATTACATTTATTACAACCAGCAGAGATTTGTGAACTTCACCAGAGATGCTCTAACTGGGGTGCATGAGCAGTTAGGGCGGACTAGCCTGATGACTCAACAGAACAGAATTGCATTAGACATGTTGCTAGCTGAAAAAGGGGGTGTCTGTAAATTGTTTGGATCTATGTGTTGTACTTTCATCCCAAATAACACAGCTCCTGATGGATCCTTTACCAGAGCTTTGAAAGGACTTGACAGACTGAGCAAAGAGCTAGCATCAAACAGTGGGGTAGAGAATTACTTCACAGACTCCCTGGAGCGTTGGTTTGGTCAGTATAAGATGTTGGTATTGTTCATACCGATAATGATAGGCATAATAATCCTATGTGGATGCTGTGGCATTCCATGTATCCACACCCTGACCACTAGATTGATCACCACTGCCCTGAGCAAAGAGAAAGAAACTGAGAAAGGTCAGTTTTTTATGCAAGAGCAAACCAAGTTACTCATAGACTATGATATAGAGCAGGAACACGAAAACCAGGAAAATAATTTCGTGTGAAAAACTCTACAAAGTGTTTTTTGCTGCCATACCGAAGCCACAGACTTATTGTAGCTACAGTCTTTTATTGTAGCCACAGTCTCTCAGTCGTATACAGATGTTACAGTCTTTTACTGATGTTAAAGTTTACTAATATTTACAGTCTTTTACTGATGTTAATGTTTACTGATATTTACAGTCTTTTACTGGAAGTGTTTTTTATTATACTGAAGCTAATTGTCTTTATGCTGGAATAAAAAGTGAAGTTCTTTGTTATTATACTGAAGGTGTTCTTTAGTACAGTTGATGTTTTATACAGAAGGTATTCTTTATTAAAGTTGATGTTTTCTACCAAAGGTACTTTTTATGACTGGAATAAAAACAAGTGCAATGTGAATGTATTCTTGTATACCATATGCTGAATTTGTACACCACTCGGTGCCTTATATTTACTGGAGATTATACACACCATAAATGGTGTGTAAAGGGGGAATTGTCAGGTAAATAAATCCTGATTAGTATTAATCCACACTGGAAAGACTATCATATGTATTTGTCTACCTCAATCAATATATATTATGACACTACGAATATGTTTCTGCACTATTATGTATTTTCTGCACTATTATGTATTTTCTGCACTATTATGTATTTTCTGCACTGAATGTATTACAAACATAATAGGGGCACTTCCCCTTTAAGAGTAACAGGTCAACAAACCATCACTTCCTGACTGCTGACGGAGGAGCGTGAGGGCGCCAAACTGGGACCAATGAGGAGAAGGTCAACGCCTACTCCATGTATTAGATGAGATGTTTACAACCCTTTGTACACACTTGGAGCGGGACCGTCAGACAGTTAACTGGGGCTTTTAGAGCGTTCAGTCTGTGGAAACGGCGAAGTGAAAAGTGTCCTCAGCTGAGAGTATTTTCTATGTTTGACTTATCACGTTAAATAAATATATCGATTGAACTAGAGGATTGCTGTTTTGATTCGACATTCAAGCTCCGAGTTCTTCAGCTTTTTCCTACCCTTTAGTCTCATTGCATGAGCCTGTCTGACGGGGAGCATTACAGTCAATCACCGTGGATCAACTCGACTGCAGCGCCACACAATCCCCCCCCCGCCTGCCCTCAGACAAATTATCTCATTCACAAGCGGTGCATGATGGGAGTGCCTCGAGAACATATTAAAAACCCCAATCACGCAGGTGTCTGAGGATTTGCTTTGCAAGGAGAGTGCTGCTTATAGGGTTGAGGGATCCTTATCCTCAATGACTTTCAGTGACTCTTCAGGAATACATTATTGAGCAGTTTCTAGTTTTAAAAATGTCAAACATATAATAGATTTTTATAGATATTAGTTTTAGGTGTATGGCTGATAAATGTGAGTGCTACATGTGTCTCAATAGTAAAATAACGATAGTAAGCAAGCCCACTGTAAACGTAGTAAAGTATTCCAGTCGGGTTCATATCCAGTGCAGCTCCACATGTTTAAATCATTTTCTTGCGTGGGGTCATTTACTATATCGTCTTCAAAATACTTCATAAAGTTCAAGAAAATTCAAGCAACTGAAACGGCACTTGATATTTTCCAATAGCTTTAAGGAAATTGCTCACCAAAACCAAATAAAAGATTTAAAATGACAAACAGGCATTTGTTACGGCGTACCCTCTGTTTGCCTCCGTGTCTCTGCTCTCAAACCTTCCCTTAAAAGGATTTCTGGTTGAAGCTTCTGGAGTTCAGCTCTGCAGCACAAATGCAGTGTGCAGAAGAGCTCACGCAGCACCTTCTCACCACAGAGGAAGAGCACCGTATGTGTCCAAAAGATGATCCTCTTAAACATGCCAAATGTCGTGACTAAGCAGAAAAGGAATGAAGTGGAGAATGAGTGGGAAAAAATAAATCACAAAAAGTAGAAATTCAATCTGATGTGTGTCTAAGCGAATAGGAATTTAATGGGTCAAAAGGCTAAATGCATTTAGATTTGTGATAAGGCTCCTAGCTCAGCAGCCTCCTGGGTGATTGAGGTAATTAGTCATAGCATGGGGGTGATGCCATTGTAACAGGTTGTTTTAAGTTCTTCACCTCTTCGTCCTTCCTCCTCCTCCTCCTCCTCCTCCTCCTCCTAACATTCATCTGCCTGCATCCTTCTTACCTTACAGGGTAGTTAGGAAGCCTTAAACATAATAACTGAGCCAGAACATTGAACACAGCTAATCCAGACACCTTCCTCTAACAAATGCATGCAAGATTGAGAAAACTGCAGAATGAGACGTTTCAAAATGTTTCAAAAACTTCCACAAATATCATCATCAACTATTGTTTATTCAGGGAATTTGCCTGAGCATTAAGTTGTCCATGCTCTGAATTCACAATCATACGGGCTAAGTTAACTAACAACAATAAAATAACAAACAAGTCTGCCTAGAAGGAAGGATATACAACAATACAACAATAGCATGTACATTTAAAATAATAGACAATAAATAACAACCATGTCTGATAATTAACAGGTACGCTGTACACTGTACAACTATTAAATCATCTAGCATGCCCTGAAGATGATCTACTGACATGAACCTAATATCAATACCTTTTGTATTTGTTCCATTTATTTGGTGTGAAAAACCAAAAGTTAATTTACCAAGGTCAGTATTGCTCTGAGGAGTTTCAAGGGATAACAATTCCTGTAAGTGTTGTATGCATGATGACAAATTCATTTGAGATTTTGAAGAGAAGTGAGGTAGAAGGGTAACTTGCAATCCTTACAGTGCTCCTAGTTTAATTCCCACCTTATGTGTGAGCTAAAGCACGTGTGATTTAAATGAAAGCATCTCATCTAACCAAATGCCCGGATATTTCTAATCTGTGACACGTTCGATTTGGGCCCCATTTAAAGGAACGAATGCTGTAGACATCATGAGCATACTTAATTGAGCGTGTAAATAACATACATTTGGTCTTAGACTCATTTAGAACCAATATGGAGATTTTTTTTAAGGATTTCTGCACACAGTCAAATGCACATTGAATATTTGACACTGTGTCGTTGACACATTGTATCGTCTGCATTAAAGAATGGTCTGCAGTTGTCTCCTGAGGTAAAGATATCATTAATATACAAAGTAAACAACTGTGGGCGTACAATTGAACCTTGTGGCACACCACTCTTTCATCTTAAAACCTTTAAATTCAATCCTGCAACATTAATGCATTCTGTGATATCTTGCAAATGTTTAAAGGACTCTTCATTGTAGCCCATACAACATTGTCAGACTAGAGCAGCGGTTCCAAAACCCACATCCCTCTCACATGAGCAACTCAACGCCACCTGTCATGTTCCGAAGCTGGTCATTTCAGTTGATTTTATAGTTGACGTTAAGTAACATTACTTAATAAAAGTAGATCCATTTACAGTATATTTTCCATACCATTGAATTGTCATTGTTTAGGTTGGTTTGGTTAAGTTTGATTACTAATCCCAATTGAAGTGGCTGAAGCTGGACATTTTCCTTTATCCTTTACTTGTAGCTAGCAGTGTTTATCCATTACATTTAGCTAATTATTTAAACTATTATTGAATTATTTTTAGCTAACTATTTCAACCATTTATCAGTGACTTTTAGCTAGCTGTTTTAGCTCTTTATCAATTAGTTTTAGTGCATTATTTCAACTGCTTTAACTAGTTCAATAATTTATCCATTACTTTAAGTTGATTATTTGTTTAAAAATGACTTTAAGCAAACTATGTAAAAATAGAATTATTAGCTAATTTTGTTTGTACTGTTGACTTGATACTATTTTTTCCCCGAAAACTATTGACCCATTGCTTTGAGCAAAGCATTCCACCAGTTAAGCAATTCATTTTAGGTTATTATTTCAACAGTTTAGCCCTTACATTCGGTTAAATATTACAGATGTTTATCCATTACTTTTAACTAACTATGTGGACTTCTCTGCTTGCTTGATAACTAGTTTTCATGCAATCTCAAAAGACTTGAGGAGTTCCAGCAGCCTCTGGCATCCATTGTGAATGTTGTCATGTGATTACATTGTCGTTATCAGTGGTAATCAGCCTGGTAGATGTGGGTCAGAAGGGCGCAGCTACAGCGACTAGTAGGTTATATCATTGATTCACGTGTTTGAGTGAAACATACAAACAACCGTTCTAATAGGTTATGAAACTGAATGAAACGTTACTTTTGAGAAGACTAAAAGAGCAGCAGTTTGCAGCTTGAATATCACCTGTAACAGGTGAGTCCGAGCTAAATAGATCATAACTGTGTTAAAAGGAATTCACTTTGCTCCTCTTATCTCTGGTATTTCTCTGACTAATGTTCACGTCGCAAAGTGAAACATTACCATTCAAAACCTAGACTTCTTTACTTGTGGCTGACAGTGACTCAGATTAAAAATGAAATTTCTTAACATGAGCAAATGTGGGAGAAATCCACAAGGAGAGCCAATATGATACAAATAGGAAGACCTGACAGCTTTTACAACAGAGTGAACAAAGCTAGAGGCTTGAAAGAATGCAAACTAGCTGCGGATGTCCCTGCAGATAAACGATGCAATAACTCATCTGTGTAAAGCAATTGTTGCCATCTAAAGGAAACATGAGCCGGCAAACACCTGAAAAAATAACATAAAACATTTAAAAATGTGTAATTAGAAAAGAAGAAACTGATCTGTGGTGAAGTAAATGAGTACAAGTAGTGTACTTTCAAGCATTGTACTTTTTGTGTTACTATTTAAAGCGACTTTATAATTCATTCAACATTTAAGAAGCAATTATTTTACTTTTCACCCCACTACATTATTTGTCAGGTAGAGATTTACATTAAAAACAAAAACAAACAGATGATAAACTTATAAAAATACAAAGCATTGTTAAACATGAACATTGGTTCCCAATCTGTTTGGCTTGTGACCCCGTACCAAACATTGTCTATTTGGGGCCATGTTCAGATCTCTATGAATTGTTAGCCCTTTAAACTTCTCGGAGGGTTTCATTTAAATGTTGTTTGATGGACTAAAGAGGTAGAATTATCCAATGGTGAACAAAAAAAAGCAAAGAAACAGTTCAAAGTCCAAAGAGAATTACATAACATGTGTGAAGAACTTTATTACCTCTGACAAGGAGGTTTTGTTTTTGTTTAAAATAAACTACTGGCACAATTTTCCTGGAACTTGGTGGAAGGTTGTAGCATGGACCAAATATGACCCCATTGAATCACAGGGCAGATACACAAATTATGTTTCACTTTCATTAACATTGCAAATAGGGCATTTGACTTGATTTCAGCCATTTCTTTTGCAGAATTTTGTATGAAGTTTCCTTGTAATTGAGTATGTTTACATTGTTGTATTGGTACTTGTGAATACTTCCTCTTCCACAGCTTCGAATCATAAATACAAGCTGGGGCAGGAATAGCCTGTGATTTTATATGACTTCTACTTGCGTCTCGCAGTCTCAGCCGGGTTATGTACTGACAAAACAAAAATGAAATAAGAAAGCAAATAATTGTGCAGTGAACCAGTCCTTGTCCAAGAGGCAAAAACAGAACAAGAAATATAAAAAAAATACCGGTCACACACAGCTGTTTGTGTACTTTTCCATCTCACGGCAGTAAGGGTTGAGGAGGGTTGCGAGGACATTTGTGCTTACCTCAACAAGGGCTGTTTAGGGGGCGGAGGCGGGTCACCATCTTGGCTCTGCGGAGGCTTCTTGGTCACCTGTTTGTAAATGTTCCTGGCCGTCACCCCGAGCCACAGCATGGTCGACAGAGACGAGTAGTGCAGCACGACCCCGACCTGTCATGGGTGAAAGAGGGTACGTCAAGGTATTTATTTGACTTTTCTGAACTTTTGCTTACTGTACAGTATGCCTCTCTGAAAAATGTCAGACTTGATTATATTCCTTCACGTCAAAGAGAAGATGTTCAGGAAGAGCTGCCACTGCTCTCGCAAACTCATCATCAATGTCACCTCAAGGGTGTCTCCACAGACGTTTTCCTTCAAGACCTGACTGCTTTGTCTTATCCTTTACTAAAAGACAATAATACAAGAATGGAAAGACAGGTTCAAAAAGTGCTATTGAATCATCAAGGTTGTTTGGGATAAGAGCATTATGCAGAGGTTATACTGACGGATACTGAGCAGCTCCTTATCAGTTGAGTTAGAGGACACGAGGTGTGCACTGCGAATACCAAATCTGAATATAAATGATAGTCACGTTGACAACCATCAGCGCGTGATTGTGTTCCAAAACGCACTGTATACATATCTCCGCTCATCTTCGTTTTAATATTCATGAATTATGTTCGAATGGGGGAACTGATCTAACTTTGTTTAAAGGCTTTGCCAGTTCATAGAAAGATTGGAGAGATGAGAGTTTCAAAAAGAGAGCGAGAGAATGGAGGGAGAAAATTAAAATGCACTGAGCCTTTTCTCCACCCAGTTCATGAGGTACTGACAACCTGAGACACCCAATCAACTGGCTTCTCTCCCGCCTGGTAGGCCGAGGGACCGGAGCTAGTGTACCAGAGTCCAGATGCTAATTGGAAGTGTCCTTGAGCTAGTTATAGAGAGCAAAGAGCAGGTGGTAACTCACTCACTAACGCAGAGTCTGCACGCTTCAGAGCTTCATTAGTGCCAAGAATAGACAGAAAGGAAGTGTGTTTGTAATATGGAATTAAGGTGAGAGCAGAGCTTCTCAAATTAAAAGCGATGGTAAAGGTGGGGGAGGTTTAATCCCATTTTTCACACTATAGATGCAAATCTGATGCGTGTATATGTATAAGTACAATTTCAGGGACGTGTCTCGTGTATGAGTTCACTGGGAGTTGTTGTCTTCGGCACCATTGTCGTCATTACAGCTTCTCCCAGTTAGAATTCCTTCATTCTACATCGTTCAGTTTTAAACGAAGAGGTCTCCTCTCAAAAACAAATGGACCCGGACAGTAAAATTGGTAAATATAATGAATAAAGCAGTTTCACGGTAAAAATCAATGTTTTTCAACACTTGCTCAGCTTGTTTCTCGGATAACTCAAGATCCAGTAGTTTAGGAGGTTTTTACCAGGAGCCGAATTATCTACAGAGGGTAACAACACAGAATAAAACAGTTTCATGTTCAAAATGTTTCTCTGAGGCTGAGCTGCCATTCGCTAACTTAAGATCCAGACGTCTATAGTGTCAACATTGTGGCTTAAAACTGGATAACAAGTCAATTCATGCCAGCTCCTAGCAGACAACCCCAGCTGACGCATGCTCAGAGGGGATTGTCGGCATTACATGGGACCAAATGAAACAGACGCTAACCTTGATTAAAATGACTTATTTCTCAAGGTTTGAACATTGGAAACATTTGGTACAATGTAAGTACACGACTCAACACCATATACAACATAGGTCTAGTCGTTACATATTTTAAGTCAAGCTTTGGACGTCCTCAACCAAGACGAGCCATCACACGCAACAACAAAAGGATCTCCCAGGTTAAAGAAATGGCGTTCTAAGTCAACTCCTTTAACAGCGGTGGGTCAGGTCTTGACTTTGCGAGAGAAACTGGCCAACAAGTCTTCTCAATTCACCAGCTGATATTTCTGATTTTGACCAGAAAGTTATCAGTTGGATTAAAATAGTGGTTTGAAGTTTGTGTAATACAACACAATTATTTTCTAAATTATATATCATATCAGAGCTGATAAGAGACAGTAACAATTATATTCTGATTTCGTTAATACAATTATTTATTAATAGTTTATTGTAGCACACATTATAACATTTCTATTTAGTTTTTGTTAATTATTACTATATTATTTGTACAAAAATGTTTTAAAGGTTAACAAATAATTTGGCAATCATTAACAAATACTTAATATAATACATCAAATATTATAATGTGTGCAACAATAAAGTTTTCAAAAAAATATAGCATTACTAATAATTAGTAAACAATTTTTGTTAACAATAAACATTAATTAACTAAATTAAAACTATTAACTAAAGTTGAAGTACATAAACTTACCATTTATTAATGATGGTTATTACAAAGTCTTACACAAAATCTGTTAGAGTTCAGCCAAGTGACACGGTTCACAAACAGTCAATGATGGTTCTCTTAACCTTAGTTAATAAGTCCGTTTTAGCCTTAACCTACACAAACTTTACATACAGCGGTATCAGATTTGAAAACAGTTATATGAATAGTTTTAGTTTAAGAACTAAAAAACACAGTCTCATTTTGATATTTTACTATTCATAGTTTCTGTGTGTTTTCACCTGATGTCCCTTTGTTAGTAGAAAATCTGAGCAAAAACATACTTCCAGTCAGTGATCGGATCAGTGAGCAGCACGATGATCACACAGTTAACAACTCAGGAGCTGCAAACTGCCCCAGAAAACCAGATCAATGCGTCTTCATTGAAAAGCCTCAGCTGCTGTCACGTCCAACTCACTCTTTCATCACTTGGGAGAGGTGTCAATGACGCATTAATTAATCAAACTGCACACCCATAAACAAAAGGTTTTATTTATACTCATGAAAATGTGTCAGCCAAACATTAATTCTGTATTTTGCATATGTGATGTCACAAAAATAAAATGACTTGCTGCAGTATCAATACACAGCATCAAATCAGCACAGACATACTACATCACAACATACAGCTAACGTGTCAGCTGTAGCTAGCTTTGCAGTGCAGATATATGCCCACTTCATTTGTGTGTATCTGCGTGCAAAGTTGAGCTGGCAATAATGTGATAACTACGTCAACGAGCGCTCAAACAACATCGCCGTTCAGCGACCATGTAGCTGCTCACAGTTTTGTTGCTCGTAGTGTGGATATAGCATTAGCCTAAACTCTGAGTTGAATAATCCTGAGAAGGAAAACTCTTAAATGTTTGATTCCAGAACAGCGGAGCAGAGTTAGTTCAATAAACTCTGAGTAGGTTCAGTCTGAGTTAAGCTTGTGCATGGAGAAAAGAAAAAGGGCATCATCAATGGAGCTCCGATACTACGATAGACATGGCAACAGGTAAAGGCATCGCCTCCATTTGAATCCAGTGAACGTAGAGATTATGATGCCGGTACTACAGTATATGTGGACTGTGCACATTTATCTTAAAAAGAAAAGAGCCCGAGATACATTAACACAATTAAGTTTTATTCAGTGTTGTCCATTAATTCATAATTTACAAGATTTACATGTCCTTAATGGGTTCTAAAGTGGTGGGATCTGAATGTGTATTAGGCTGTTGCATTTAAATGTCTATTACAGCTTTAATATGACGACAGGGGCCAGCAACTGAAGATGAAAAAGATTGACTAAATAGATAGTTCAAAGACATGTAGTAGTGAGCTCACAATCTGATCCAGTAATAATGTGTTCGGTCATTTTAAAGTAGATTTTACATTTTAGACCTCTATTTGGATTTTGGCTCAACAGCATTCAGTAGCGTTATATCACCTACTTCAACATATATAATACATTTTAAAATTAAACGATACGCAGCCTATTTAAAAAAAAAAAATCACTGACGGGCAGGTGGTGAGAATTGGCAGCCACACTTCTAACTCGCTGACACTGAACACGGGTGCACCACAAGGCTGTGTGCTCAGCCCCCTCCTGTACTCCCTGTTCACCTACAACTGTACAGCCAAGCACAGTTCAAACATCATCTTTAAGTTCGCTGACGATACGACCATCATGGGCCTCATCATAAACAATGATGAGACGGAGAGGAGGTGAAGATACTGCACAGCTGGTGGAAAAAAACCTCTCTCTCAACGTCAGCAAAACTAAAGAGATGATCGTGGACTACAGGAGACAGAAGGGGGTGGACACCTCCCCATCCATGTCGGTGATGCTGAGGTTGAAAGGGTCAGCAGCTTTAAGTTCCTCGGTGTGCACATCACTGAAGATCTCTCCTGGACACTCCACACGGACACAGTGACCAAGAAGACTCCTGAGAAGACTGAGGAAGTTTGGCATGAACACCAGCATCCTCATCCTGGTACGGGAACTGTTCTGCTCACAGCCGTCGCTTCAGAGAGTGGAGGCAGCACACCAGTGGCAACAGTATCCCGGGCCATTCGGGACATTTTCCACCAGCGGCAGCATCATCAAGGACCACAGCCACCCAGCACGCAGACTGTTCTCCCTGTTACCGTCAGGCAGACGATACAGGAGCCTGGCTGCACCTCCAGACTCAGGGACAGTTTTTACCACCAAGCCTTCAGGCTTCTCAACCTCCAGACCCACAGGATATATTTATTTTTATTATTATGTTTTTGACTGCTGAGCTGACATGCTGTCTCTCTCAAACACATGTCATTGTACCGTTGACCCTGTGTTAACCTACAAATAAAACTTGAAACTATATTCCGCAGCTGCACACTGAGATATTATAGG
Source organism: Cottoperca gobio (assembly GCF_900634415.1). Lineage (NCBI taxonomy): Eukaryota > Metazoa > Chordata > Actinopteri > Perciformes > Bovichtidae > Cottoperca > Cottoperca gobio. The sequence goes on from NC_041369.1 coordinate 4,934,471, forward strand.
AACACATACTCTCAGATATTATAGGAATTATATTCCATCAGTGCGACCAATCACTTCATCAGTGATAGAGATAATTATTCATTGATCCTACGTGTCAAAAGCTTCATACCCATTGTTACAATTTAATTACACACTATTTGCAATAGTTAGAGCCGTTCCACGATAATGTTTTATGTTCTGCTCTAACAAACTGACAGCCGTCTTGAGTGCACAGTCACAGTGTTGTACTTTTTTTTACTTCCACCCGCAAAAAGAAAGACGTGCAGTTATTTTTTTCTGAGCCGACTAAATGTTTGTTGTTGTGTGACAACTTAATCAGAAGAAAGTGCGTGACACATCACCAGATATCACAGAGCAGCACAAAGTATCAATAAAAGTCTACCAGTAGCATAACAATAGATACAGAGAACACCAGTACAACACTATTACCAACATATAAAATGCTCCAAATAAAGTAGTACCAGACAATTATAGTAATAAAACAGGACAGAGATAGTAAACAAAGGGGCCACCATCGTGTTTCTTTGGAACCGGAAGTAACAAAGACAGGACGAGAGGGTGGAACCAAGTGAAACTGAACAAGAACCTTTAGGCCACCAACATGTTGCAATTAACATTCATGACCTGAAAGCACACTGTGAAAGGGCTAAAGTTGCAAGATGAAAACACCCAAGACGGACAAACCCCTGGTAGCAACCTGTCAATCACAAGGTAGCCACGCCCTAAAGCATACCCAGCTTTATCTTCTATTTTACTCTAAACAGGAACACGATTTACAAAATGAACATCATGCCTGGAGGACGAAACCAACCAATTTTTTGTTCTGGACCTAATGTGTTGCTATTTAAAAAGTGAGTACCTAATATTCAGCTTTATTCCTCAGTATTTCCAGAGTTAATTTAGAATGCCAGCTTTCAGCACAGGGGTGTCAAACTCATTTTAGTTCATGGGCCACCTACAGTCCAACTTGATCTCAAGTGGGCCGGACCAGTAAAACCATTGCATAATAACCTATAAATAACCAAAACTATAAATGTTTCCCTTCTTTTAGTGTAAAAACATCAAGCATACTGGCTTCTCATTAACCTCTGTGAAGAAAAAGGAAATGGTCAATTTTTTTTGTAAAACCCGACACTATTTCCACTTTTCTCCTTTTCGACAAAAACATTTTCCATCGGCATTTTCTGCATGAACACGTCGCATGTACGTAAGCAAGTGTGATCTATAAAAGCGGATCCAGCCTGCTACTCTTATTAGGACAATACGACCCCCTGTGGACAAAATAGGAATAGCAGTTGATTTATCTGCAATTTTCCCACTTTGCAAAGTCATCCAGCGGGCCAGTTCTGACCCTTGACCCTTGTTTGACACCCTAGTTTTAGCATTTCTGAAAGGAAAATACTGTCAGATTAATTATTTTAACAATTTTAGCATATGCTAACAGAGCTAAATTCAAAGGTCCCTCTAAGCTGCCTTCCATGGGTATATTCATTATATCAGCTCCCTACTGTTTGGATGCATAAGTAATAACCAGTCTCCTGGAAGCATTTCACATGTGGGGAAATGAGCTCAGGAACACTCAAATTGGACCCAATGGAAGTACAAAGCAAATCACTGCAGATACTATAATGTCTAGAGCCTTTTTTTGCCAGAGTTTGCAGTCACAACTAATTTCACAGTGACACGCTAATGAGGAAATCCTCTGTAAAGCATCTTTAAGCTGACAGTTGGAGATGTAACCTCATATCTAGGTCACATCCTTAGCCAAGTTCTTTGCTAAATGAATAGGTAATTTAACGCTGGTCACACTCACTGAACAATCAACTGAGATGTCTAATCTAAATGTGATGGTGTAAGGTAAGACGAGGTAAGGAGAGGGACAATGAGGATATACTGTACATTGTTCTGTTGCTTAATGTGAGCAAACAGAAGATGTAACGTGACAACCGGGGTGTTGCTCAAACCAATAACAAAACGAGCATCGTTGGAAGAAAAGATAGAAATAGAGATCAGAGATGACTTTGAGGCCGTAAAGACATCGGATGCTGCATAGCGGCAGTGACACAGTGGGCTGGGAGGCGGAGTAAGACTGAGGAGTGCCATACAGATAGAGAGCGAGGAAGATGAGTATAGAGATGCAGGTGGAGATGGTAAAGGAGGAGGGTGAGGGGGAGGGCTGGTGCATGCTTGAAGTGCTGCAAGAGCTGCCAAAGCTAGTTTCAGAGCTCCTTGAAGTTCCCTCTGTCGAAGGGAGAGCGTGTACTTATGTGTCCCCATGGGAGGAGGGAAGAGTAGCATGTGTGTGTGTCTGTGTATGTGTGTGTGTAGAGGGGTGGGGGAAAGATTGGGGCGAGAACTCAGAAGGCACTACGTGTATAAGTGTGTGAAATTTGAATGTGTGTATGCATCCGTGTGCGTCAGGCGATCACACATCTCCTCAAGCAGTCCTGTAATTATCCCAAATTGTGTCTGCTGGGGCCTGCCTCCATCCCAGTGGAACAGCAGACAATCTGGGCTCCTGCCCAAATCTGCAGAGAGTTCTCCTGTTAGCAGTGATTGGGTAAAGGAGGAGCAGCGAGAAACATTCAAAGGCCCCGGGATAAAATTAGATAAATGAATGAATGCTAAACAAGAGCTACAGCAGGGCCAACTAAGCTGCATGGCTTTGTCAACAACACCTGCCCTCACGCTGCTGGACAGGAGGTGTGCCGCATGACTTCACAAACAATTATTTTCTAATAAGGCATACTTCATGAAGGGTTTATACGTTGTAACTAATGGATGCATTTATAGGTAATACATCATTTGCTTTACAGATCGTAGCAGTAAGCGTTTAAACAGAACAAGTTTTAGGTTGCCATGTTGTGATAAATCCTTTTAACTGGGTTGGTATATTGTAATGAACCGGTGTGTGACGTGGGAAGAGCACCTTGGCTGCCTCAACCTTGTGAATATCCAAACCAAAACAACAACTGATTCAAATACACATCTGCAATTGATGGATTATTGCAGTGGAAGAATAACTTAACAAGAACCTACCGACACGTTTAGCTGCAGATCTCTGATTGCTTATTATAAGCAACTTACTTTCTGATTAGTAATCAACTTCAGTTATGTCAGTAAGTTAAAATGTGTAATAGCAAGATGTATTATAGAGCAAGTAGACAATGCAGATACACCTGCCAAAGTGATTGCTCACATAATAGCAACCTTGACAATGTGTTACTACTGGTCAATAAAGCATTAAAGCAGTTATAAACGATTTATTTTATAGTGACAATGTTAAAACAATATAACAATGTGAAAGGCGGAGCTGGTGGTGATGAACTTACAGAGAATGTTCAGCTGAATGTGCAGCTTTACGGAGCTCGTTTAGTGAGTTTCAGCTCGTAGTTTCACAACCACAACTGTTCTTATTTCAGAGACATATCTCTAAAAGTGCACTGCACCTGCTCGGCACCAACCAGCGGACAGAGTTAGCGACGACCTGGTGGAAATAGTGGATCATTTAGCTGCTTCAGACACAGATATTTCCCTCAGGAGTTGGAAGCAGCGACAGCCACCCTTATACAATCGCTGGCCCCCCACAATGAGCACCACCTCACGAGCCGAACACGTTAAATATGTAAGGCCTCTGTAGAAAAGGACAGCGAGCCTATTTAAAGAACAATGAATCGCCTGACACATGTAAACATAACACATCAAAACAGGATAGATGTGGAACTCAAAATGTTGTACTAATATTAGTCTGTGAACATCAGATTAAAAGTGTTTCTCTACCTTACAAGTTGTGCAAAGACTTGAATACCAAGCCAAGTTCCTGTGGACTCCTGACGCCCACAGCTAACCACAATTTATACCGAGCTTTGGCATTTCTGTGCTGCAACTTCTTGTTTCTAATCTCCGACATTTAAGTCAATGCCAATATATCTGTGAAAAAACAGTCAATAGTTAAGACTGTCAATGTATGCATGAACACACTATTAAAACAGCATTTTGGCATTGGCGTCTAAGAACCACATCCTCATGGCTGCCAGCAGCTGTCGAGGAAAACGTGAGGGCTGTGACACATGTGGTGACTTCTTACAGACTTCTGTCACCGAGCCTCATGCTTGGCAGCTCAGGCATGAAAGATGACGCTCTGCGTTTCTGCACGTAGAGGTGGAGTCTCTAGTCTGGAATAAGGGGCCACCTAAAGTGCTTGTGACAGCAGGAGAGGCAGCTGAGTCCCAAACCCGCTGCACCTCACAATAAAGGGAGCGAACAAGGTCCATTGATAGAGAACAGGGAGTGAAGGCAGTTGAACCTGGGAGGGAAAAGAAGTGTACATCAATCTCTTTGCACCTACATACGGTAAATGCATCCCTGCTGAGGTGAGCTGACAGTGGAGGATGCTCTGTTCAAGCTGATGTTTAATGTTCACAACCTGAACAGGTCCAGCTATCAATCAAGTGGAAAGGAAATCCACAAGGACCATATGGCTAAAAAAAAAGAAATATATTACCTGTTTTTATTCTCACTTTCTCTATTTTTGACACCTACACCTTATCTTGAAATCTAATCTCAACTACAGTACCTTAACGGGACAAAAAATACTATAACAATCTAAATAGCGATATCAAGCTAGATTGTTTTGGTGTGAGTTGCCATAAATTGGAGATACCCGCCGTAGAGATGTCTGCCTTCTCTCCAATACAATAGAACTAGATGGCTATTGGCCTGTGGTGCACAAAGCACCCACATTTTTTATCTTAAACTCAACAGTAATGTTTCATGAAATCATGGTTACTCAAGATAATCCACAGACCTTGTTGTGGTTCATTTAGGAATTATTTTCTTTCTACCGATCTATCTCCGCTTACCGTATCACCGTGCAGAAAGAAAGGTGCATCTACATATGGACGAGAGGCTTGTGGCAGCGTAATGTAAACATTAATGGCGTCCTCCTCGGCTGAGCTGTGACGTTAGCTGGCTCAGGTGAGCTCAAGAGAGCCTCTCGTCTACACTTCACTCTGTGCAGTGATACGGTCGGCAGGTGTAGTTTGGTAGAAAGAAAATAGTTCCTAAATTAAACTACCCACATCAAGGTCTTGGATTATCTTGAGAAACTAGGATTTCTGGAAAGAGACGTTGATTTAGACTTTTTAAAATGTATTTCTTTCTTTGAGCACCACAAGCCGAGTGCCTTCCAGTTCTATTATATTGGAGAGAAGGCAGACATCTCTACGGCCGATATCTCCAACACTGCAACTCACACCAAACAATCTAGATTGATAAATAGCACTTTATGTATTTTTGATTTTCTGGGTGAACTGTCCCTGACACTCTAATTACAATAAAAACAATAATCTCTATTTTTCACTGAACATTTTGTGTTTACTACATTTCCTTTCATATACTTCAAGCTATCACCTTTGTTCCATCTGCATTCTTGATGTATAACAACCTAAAAATAGTGTGGTGCCAGCAGACAAGAAAGCATTTCTCTCTGACCTGTTTCCAAATCTATCCTGACATCCCAAATCTCCAAGTCTCTCCACAAAGCTCCGCTTACTCATTCACAACTGTGGGCTGCAGAGATGGAGGCACCACCCATGTGACCACACACTGATTGCAAAGGGTCAGAAAGTCCAACTGCAGGGACACACTGAGGCATCACAATATCCCTCATCTCAGGCAATATAGCTGGTGTTGTATGAATGATGATCCAGAAGCATTTCTCAGTACGTACAAAACTTTACAAGGTGCAACCATGAAGCCGCTTTATGCAAGCAGAGAGATGAATTTTGATGGAAGTGAAAGTAAAACTAATCTGCATCTAAATGAAAGACAACACAATGAATATTCAGACACAAATAATCCTAAACAAGATGAAGAGATAACGTCCACGTGAACGGCTCAATGAGGCTGTACTTATGCACAGCGGTGCTCTGAGCTAAACACTGTTGTGAGTGGATGCTAATGTGAGTGCTCACAATGACAATGCTAACACGCTGATGTTTAGCAGGTATACTGTTTAACATCTTCACTATATTAGTTTAGTGTGTTAACATACTGACAATTAACCAGCTAACACAAAGTACAGCTGATGGTGCTGGGAATGTCATTAGTTTTGCAAGTATTTCATAAAACAAAGTATATATATGTTTTTTTACCTGAGTGCTGAATAAAAGTCACATTCTCTGGGAACAATGAATAGTGTTATAGTTATGAATAGTTGAAACATTTCAGACCACACAGTCAGAAACACAGCCTCTGATTGTATGAAGACATCAGGAATTGATAGTGGACGGCTAACAACAACAATGACAGTTTTCAACATGGAACAATAAATAAATAATCACCAAAACATTCAATGTTGGATTTATCATGATGGATTTATTTGACCAAGTCTCCAAAATGACACTTCAGTTGAAGGCTGGATTGCAAAGCTTCTGAAAGGAGATACGATCGCACAAGAGTCGGCACAACGGTTAGCTTCTGGGCAGAAGTAAGTCTCTCGTATGCAGCGTTCCAGAGATATTTAATACGTCTACATACTTCGACCTGAAGCCTGCAATACAGGCTACAAGTTATATTTAGTTTAGTTTTATTCTAGCATTGTAAGGCAAATGGATCCATTTGGATTTACAGAAGCAGAAATATATCAATGTGGGTTATAAATAAATATGAAGTCGGCATATTGGCACGAAAAGGTTGCCGATCCTGCTCTATGATCTATAATATTTTCTTTATTTCCCAACATTTCTAGTAACTTCCTCAAAACAAATGCATTATTAATGTTAACAGGAACAATTACATTGCATTTGACGGTCTGGCAGCTGTAGAGGGTGTTAGAATGTGTGCATGAATGCTCCAAATAAAAATGTCATAATACCTGTAAAACTGTCATTTTATGAACAGTTAAGTGGTAACAATGCAAGGTTCAACTTCAGTGGAAAAACATATTTGTGTGGAATTCTACTGACAACAAAATGTTTTACATACTGCCAATTATGATATAAGATTGGGGCTGTAACGCCTACCACTAACCCCAGGCATCAACACATTCAATAGAGAGACAGAGAGTGAGTGCACTTATGACGGGACAACCTGACCCATCATGGCTTATTGTGTCAACACTTTACTATGAGAGTGACGAATCCATACATGCAGCAGAAGCATGAAAGACTTAAAGAAGGTTACTATAGGTCCACATACTGCACTCTGGGCTTTGGTTTCCAACACCTGAGTAGACATTCATAATCAATTTTCTGAAAAGCTTTGAGAGTGGGATGAATGAAAAGGGAATGCACTTACTGCTTGACAGATGATGGGGTATTTGATTCGATTGATGCCGCCGGCAAACACAGCAAAGGTCAGAGCCGTGTGGAAACAGAAGTTGAGAAGCATATGCCATCCCTTCCGACTGATGCGGATTGCGCTGCCAAAAAAGACCAAGAATCAAAAGAATTAGCAGGTAAATACCATACACCATAATGTTGTGTGGTTTATCATAGTCAAATCTCATTGAGATTCAGTTTTCAAGGTATATTGCCCATCAGTCACTTCAAGTATGATTTAAGCCAGTCTTTCACAAGGTCTGCATACATTGCCTCTTTTTATTTTTTACCTTGCTACTGCCATATAGATTAACAACCACAGGAGAGCCTGGGGAATGGTGCTCATAGCGTTTGAGTTGTGCAAACATGCCATTACATACTCGGCTGCCAATACGTGCTGAATAATAGAATACTTTCAAGACTGAAAACATTTCAACCTTGGCTCAACATTAAATATTTTCAAGTTGAGTCAACATAATTCATCTAACGAAAATAGATTTGTTTATTTTTTATTATGGCCAAGAGCTGATTTTTAAAACTTTGACAGACCGTTACCTTTTCATGACAGTTAGCAAATCAAATTATTATTATTATTATTTGCTTTAAATATGACAATAATATTGTTATTGTGAACCCTTTTGGCTACACAATAATTGTGTAGTGAAAATCTGATATTGTGACAACCCTAAGTACAATATATAGCCTCACCAGGCTTAGCAAGCTCTTTTTTGAGATGTCATGTCTGACAGAATACACAACAGAGAGAGACATATTTATTTAGCCATGAACTCATACAGATTAATTGGGAAGCATGTCATCAATCATGTACACAAAATCACTCATGGTCTAACTTCATAACTGTATTACAACAATGCTATTGTGGAACAGTTGTAGAACAACAAAACACAATACACCTGTAACAGTGCAGGAACACACATACAGTCACATTACACTTATGCTCATGAGTATGTGTCCCCAGTGCATGCTGGGAGTTTTGCTTACTGTACACAAACTTATATAAAATGCTATTTTTAGGTTTGCTCAAATAAGCATTTTTAAAAAGTCCAAATACAAAACAACATCTTGGTCAGAGTGAATAATCCTGATTACATGAATACACAAGAGTCAACTGCGAAAGTCAAAATGTAAACTTTAACTTAATTTCTTTGCATTGATACTATCTGATTGTCTAGCAGAAAGAAGTGGACCAAACCAAATGTGTCTCTTTCACTTTGGGCGCAACTGTATGAAAAACAAATAGTTTCCTCATAAGATTTATTTTATGTAAAAGGTAAAACAGCACAAACATTCAAAGAAGATCCATGCAATACAGTGACAGAGACGCGCTGCTTTTAAATTCATATTAATTGTACTTCAACTGTTTCATGACAATGAAGAGAAAGTGCTGAAAAAAATCCAAAGAATCAGTTTTAAGAGCTACACCTTTTTTTTAATGACACTGGAAATTAAAGACCAACTTTACAATGACCAAAATTTAAGACATTTATGTATTTTTCCACAAATGTTTATGGTAACATAAAACATGACTTTTATGGTCCAGTGAAACACTTAGATGATCTAGTTCAAATGTTGGAAATCGTGCCGAGTTTGAAACACTCCAAGCACAACATTCAGTAGGCTTCGTACACATTGCAGAAAAATCTTTGTTAAATAGACAGTTATCTTTGAATTTGCAAATCTGCACTTTGTTAGCAAACACAATATGATTGTTATTGTTTCTGCTATCCAGATCTGTGTGACATTAATGCCAGATGCATTCAGTCAATTATTTAAAAAAAATAGATGTTACAAATGATATTGAAATTTGGAAATTGTAATGTCAGAAAAAATGTCATAAAATCCTACTTCTCATGTCAAGACATTTGAACGATCGATCCAAGACCTTTTAATACCAGTTAAGGCCTTATTTCTAGAATAATGATTTAAATTGCTTTAAGGACTTAAAGGGTCCAGGGGAACCCTGAAAAAGGTTATAACAATTTCAATGTATCATTTTTTAAATAAAAAACCTCTGCTAACAAAATGATAACACTTCCAACAAACTGTGTAATATGTATTTTCTTAAGATGGACCTTAGGCAAAGGGCTATTCACAGATCACATACGATAAAGGCTCAGTGTGTTATTCAGTGCACAGCCTTCCAACAGAGCTCCTTCACACTATTTCACACATACAGTACATGCAGGGCTATATGCACACAAACAGGACTCACTGTGCTGATTTGATGATGAAATAAAAGAGATTGCTTCCAGTTGGCTGAGCCAATTGACATTTTTACAATGTAAAACCATGCACTCATATCCACTTTATGAAATATGGCATTAGCCAGGGGGGGTTACACACTCTTGGGCAGGGCACTTAACCCACATTACCATTTTCCATCCAGCTGTTAGAAAATAGGCTAAATAGGTCAGACAATACTAACATATTTGTTGCACGTGAATTCACAGATCGTCCATTCTTCTAATTAATTTCCTATGTCAGCCCCCTCCTTTTCATTCATACAGTCACTGTCACCATTTGAAATTATATAACCTTGTGTTGGAAATCTCCACTCCCCAAAATGGAGGAGCGGAGTCCCAGCTGCACGTGAGCCAACTGTAGATGAAGCAGTTGCTCAGCAGTGAGCTATGAGGCGTGTCTGGGGCCGGGCTTCACTGCTCTGTGTAAGGGGAGGGAGAGTTAAAGCTGCCGCTGCTGTAGATGCCTCTGCCGCGGTCCAAGTGCTGAACTCCATCCAGCAAAGAGGCAATAAATCAGGCTGGCTCCTGGCCTCCCTGGAAGGGGGTTTTCATAGGCTCTGCTCTGGGCTTTCATTGGGTCAAGTACATTAACCTGGCAACCCTCCACATCCCCATCTCCCAGAAGGTAGGGGAGAGGGATAAAACTGTCCTCTCTCTGCATCTGCTCCCTCACCCTGCATCCACTACTGAGCCAACTGTAAAAGACAATAAAGCTATGGACAGTATAATATGACACATTATACAATGGGTAGTTTTCATTGGCGGAAGAAACGTTCCAAACACGCTGATCAGTGCCATAAACCAGAGGTAGCTAGCAGCGCTGTTAAAAGTACAATGTGTGGCCATATGTTCCAGAGAAATATGGATCAGCATTTCACCTCTACTTCTTGGTGCATATAATCAAGTTTTAGAGAAATCAGTTATATAAAGAAAAACTAATTACAACTAATTACTTTTTAATACACAAAATTCGACCAAACTGCTGAAACTCTGAAAGTCAGTCAAAATAACACTGCATTTTATAATCTTCATGTGAGGTGTAGGCCTATAGTTGACGTTAGCCACCTGTGTGTTTACTTTGCCACTAACCGGGGCTGTATGGTCCATGTTGAGTTTAGATGTGTGTTTTTGTTTCGTCCTGACCTGTGTACTGGCAGCTACAGAAGGTTTGTTGATTTTGCAGGGAGTGGGGGCAGTCTGCTGGGATCAGACTGGTGCTGGGGTTTGTTCTGACTGAAGCTAACTGCTAACTGAAGGTCCATCTCCTGGAACACTCGGTGCTGCTCTACTTCTTTGTTCTCTCATGTTGGACTGAGGCAGACTGGAGCTACAGTTACTCACTATCACCTCTAGAGGAACAAGTGGTATTACAAGACTGGGCCGGGATTAGCTAGTTAGCATGCAAACTTCAATAGATATCTCTGTAACACAAGGAAGAAGTGTTCTCCCCCTATTAGGAAGGTGGTGACCCCACGGTGATGATAAATTACAGACCAATTTCCAAGCTCTCTATTTTAGCTAAAGTACTTGAAAGGCTGGTGAATGATCAAATCAAAGAATACTTAAGCTTGAACAACATTGTATCAGTCGGGCTTTAGGAAGCAGCATAGTACATTAATGGCTGCTTTGAAAGTAGTGATTGATATTGTTGAAGGCTTGGACGCAAATAGTTATTGTACTGCCCGTTTTATAGATTTATCCAAGGCATTTGATACTGTGGACCATGGCATTTTATGCTAGAAGTTATCAGATATAGACATGTGTGACCAAACTGTTTGTTGGTTGGTTTCCAAACTACCTTTCAAATCGTAAGCAATGTGTACAATTCAGCAGTGTCTCCTCCAGCTTTCTTAATGTCACCAGAGGTGTTCCTCAAGGTTCGGTCTTAGGACCCACCCTTTTTACAATTTATGTAAATGATATGTGTCAAAATATTGATGCCTCTGTACATCTTTATGCCGACGATACTGTTGTATACTGTTGTGCTAGCACTGTTGCTGTTGCATTTGAAGGTCTGCAGTCTGCTTTTAACATTATTCAGTCGCACCTATTCCATCTCAGGTTGGTGTTAAATGCAGACAAGACAAAGGTCATGTTATTTTCCAATAAGAAAAGGGTACCAGCTGTTCTTCCCTGCATCATGTCTGCACAGGGTACCCCCATTGAAATTGTCAACACCTAGAAATACTTAGGCATCACTATTGACGACAACCTCTGCTTTAAACACCATATTGACAATCTTTTAAGGAAACTGAAATTAAAACTGGGCTTCTTATTTAGAAACAAGGCCTGCTTCTCCACCAGTGCTAGAAAACGACTTGTTTTATGCCACATTTTTGCCACATTTTTGCCGCTCTTGGACTATGGGGATGTTGTGTACATGAACGCCTCAGCTCACTCCCTTCATCTGCTGGACGCTGTGTATCATGGGGCTCTGAGGTTCATAACCAACTGTAAACCCCTCACACACCATTGCACGCTGTACTCTTTAGTCAACTGGACATCACTATCAATGCACAGATCTCTGCACTGGTACAAATTCATCTACACATATATGCTTGGACTGCTGTCCATCTACATATCCACTTACATATCACACAAACAGTACAGCTCTGGGCTACGATCTCAGAACTACATCACTCTGTCCATCCACTCAATTTGCACGGAAGTTGGAAAAAAGGCCTTGTCATACTCGGCCCCCTCAACCTGGAACACGCTTCAGCAGGAACTTAAGCTGTCCAGCTTGATACCCCTGGGACATTTTAAACAAGTTTTAAAATATCTGGAGAAATCAGCTGACAATTTTATTTATGATATTTTATTTGACTGTTGCCTCTGTGTTTAGTGTCCTGTAGGTCTGTAACTTGTATGGTACTGTTACCATCTGATTAGGTCTCACTTGAGAATGAGACCCTGTGTCTCAATGAGATTTTACCTGTATAAATAAAGGATAAAAGGACATTTTTATGTTTTATTATAAAAATATGGATTACAGCAGCTTTAAGTATTTTATTTTATTGCTTTTTAAATCATTAATTTGGATGGAAAAAGATAAAACAACATGATCATATTGTCATTATGATTCCATTAGTCTGATATAACTGAACTGTCACCGGCAGCTCTTTACTGAAATATACTTTTGGATTACTTTTCTCTAAACATGATCAGGAAACATAAATGTTGATAGGCATTATGAACTCTGTGCTGATTCTGCTCCCTTTAACTACAGGCATTTGAAACTTAATTCCCTAATACAGTCACACAATATATGGATAATGTGAAACATTATTTTGTCATTCCTATTGTATTTCTCCTTCTTATGGGATCCATAACAAGTTATTTAAGATTTAATGTAATGTTGCCATGGTGTCAGTTAGTTAGCTATGGGCTACAAATGAGCCTATATTTGTTAAGCCTGTATGCAGTATGTGTTTTTCCAGAAGAAAAAGTTGTTGTCAGACCCCAAAGACACAACTTTGCATGAGACGTGCATACGTTGAATATTACCATTCCTCATATTTAATTTGTCCTGTACATAGTTCTGTTTGGTTGACTCCTGCAAAATATAGACAAAAATATATTTTTTTATTGACCTGGAAATTTTATTATGCTGCTTTATATTTCTGATATAGAGTTTTAAATGTGAGAAATGTTGGGTTAAACAAGAAACATATAACAATTAACAGGCAAAAGTGCAATTTTTCATTATTGCATTGTTATTTTTCCATTTATTCATTTTGAATTATTGTTATTTAATATAATGTCTTGATGATGAATCTAAAGCAAATTGATTTGAACCTGGATGTTTTTTTTGTTTGTTTCTTTGTTTTGTTTGCTTTTTTGTTAATTTCCTTAAGCATTTTATTTTGTTTTGATGTACAATTATCACAACAGGCGTCAGGTAAAGCATTTGAAATTGTCTTCTGTAAATGATCTAGCTGCCAATAAATAAAAACAAAGTAATTCAGTTTGATAATTGTGAGGAGAAACATCCTGTTACTCTTACATCAGCATTTCACCGATAATAACAGATCAGATTCTCTCTTGGCTCATCTTGCTGGCAGAGAAAGAATCAACGGCACTTAGTGTATGCATATATTTATGTGCGTATGTGTTTATTATGAGAAAGTGTCATATTCAAACATGCACAATCTACTGTGCCTCTCCTCAAACAGCCTCGCTCACATTCTGCACATTTAACACGCGGTCCCCACGCTTCACGGCTCGGATACTGTCAGTCAGCGGGAATTACACTACATAACTAAAGTGTTACTAAACAGAGATGTGTTTTAGTGCTGGGGAGTGCCTTGAGGGAGGTGAGGAGGACGAGGAGGTGTTGGATTTAGTTAATGTGAGTGCTGTTGAAAGAAAAACCCTCTAACCCTCCCCTGTGTGTGACAGACACCACAAAAGCTCTGGCTTCATATCTTAAACATGGCCTTTTTCTCTCTCTAGTTTGGACTGGAATTAATGTATTTTTCCTCTGAGAAGCACTTTGTGATGAATGAGTGTGTTAACGTGCACACAAGTATCATATTTTGTAATATCCAAGTTATGCTTTACCCATGTAAACACCTTATCCCGGATTCAGAAACATGGATAAGCCCTTAGTCCGGTTTTTGAAAAACCTGGGCGAGCTCGCTGGAGCACGCCCTTAGAAAGTGACATACTGTTGCATGTAAACACCTTTTCCAGGTGAAGACACACCAGCAGGTAGGCGATCGGTTTATGTACACAGGGATATGAATAACCAGGTTCCTCATGTTCCATATAAACCTCATATCCCAAATATGAACTAAAGCAGGGTAAGACTGGGACACTAATGTGCATGTAAACATACTCAGGGGCCAATTCATAATACGCGGAATACTCGACCACTAAATAATAAAAAAAAATAAAAGTGTAATTCTCTGAGCTCCCCCAAAGGGCCAAGCAAATGTGGTCTCGGTGCTCCTGTGCTATATGCACATATTTAAATGTTGGTAATATGCACACATCTGTTGCAAAATCGACCCCTTTCTAAAGGAGCCTCATTGCAAAATAATGCCAATTGAGAAAGATCTAATCATGTGCACTGATAGCCACACACAGTTACAATGACGTTATTAGCGTCTTCACAGAGTTGGTGGTAACTGAAGCGCATTGATAGCCCACTGACAGACTAATTCCAAATATGGTTTCTCTCTGTTTAAATTCCTTGCCTGAAGTTTTAGAGGAATGTCTTGTCGGACAGAACCTTTAGCTCGCCGTCATAAAATGTAATTTTTCTTTTTCTTCTCTGCTATTGTTCTGCCTGCCGTGTTCTTGACACAAAGGCAACATTTATACTTTTCCACATGGATCCTTGCAATCAGACTGAAAACGAGCAAATTGCACTCAGCTGCAAATATGCTAAAATATCTCTTGTGAATCGGACTTGAGGCAGATAGCGGTTTCAAATGATGCGTAATTCATTGTCCTATCAGCGGCCGCCATCCATTCTTTGTGTATTTACCCATCAGTCTGCTCTGTCAGTAATATGAATACATTTGGCAGAACTGCAAAAAGGCATCATTGCATAGTAATACATTTAAATAATGTGTTTTATTTTTATAACTTTAAGATGCTAAATATTATATTACAACATAAAGAGTCCAGTCCCTCAGTTTTGAAGTGTAATATGTAGTATGTATCTCAGTATTATGTATCAACTAAAGATCTACACTGGTAACTTTGGTAACACGTGTTACTTTGCAACCACCATAGTTTAGCACCTTTAATGTTAATTCAAAGATTAATTCAATTTTTGGGGAATATTTGTGTTTTTCCTTCATAAATGCATTTTTTAAAGGGTTTTTCTCTTCTTCACCTCATTACAATGAATATGTGTTTAAACTTTATGGATCCTGGTGCATTATTGTTTTATTTAGTTTCACTAATAATAAACTAATCCTGCACAAACCATCAGAATATCCAATGGTGTTTGGAAACTGTTTTACATTTTACTCTAAAAATAATTCTTAATCTTCAGCGAATTTGAAATTGCTCCTGCCTGTATTGCAGTTTTCTTTTTTTTCCTTCAGTCAATACTGCAGTGCCAGACGACAGTTAGTGATGCTGCTGTTTGGAGCCCCAGATGCTGTAATCGCTGTCTGACTGCAGAAGGACGCACCCTGTCTCTGTCCCAGGTGTCACAGATGGATGCAAACTCCAAATGCTGCAGCGTGTTCACACAGTTTGATAACTATTTGTGCTTTAGTCACAGTAAGGACAGGAAAACATAAATACAACCAAATAAACTTGTCTGAGGAAATATCAGTTAACTGTGTTATCCTAAGAAAACAATATCCTTTTGAAAACGTGACACTTGATACATTTCCTATTTCTTTTATATTAAATTGGATGGAGCTACAATATTACCAAATGAATGCCACTGACATGGTAAAATGACTGATGCTCCACAAGGACAAAAGGAGATGAACTGCCGTGCTGAAATAATGCGCCAGTCAGGCTCCCCCTGTTTTCATAACAACAGATGAACTTAAGAAGAGCAGACAGATGCCACAGTGCAAAACCACAGGAGCCACACGGTACATTCTTCCTCTCCATATGGAATAATAGCAGAAGAGGTGGCCTAAATGCCCCTTAGAAATCCATTAGAAGCATACATTTCTGCTTTGAATGTCTGAAACACACACACACACATATATACACACATCTGTGTATGTGTTTTAGATCCTCTTAGTCAGACAGTCTGCAGTGCTTTACGCCAGCCTAAAGCATCTGACTCACTCCCAGGATCTGTGACAGAGTACTCAAAAATAAAGCATGAAGGAAAAAAGGTCAGAGATTACAAAAGCGTCTGCGTGTCTGAGTGTCCAGATGTAGAAATTAAGTTCAAGGGGTTGAGTTTAAATCCAACAGATTACAGGTGATGCTTTCTTCTTACCTGTGGTGCACTATGTACGTGATGATGGAGGCGAAGAGGCAGAGCAACATGACCGCCGTGCAGGCATACACGACCGGGTGCAGAAACTCCCCAGGGTACGGGGGGAAAGACAGCACCTTCTTCAGATCCTAAGGCAGAAAAAGAGAGTGAAAAGTGGGGATCAGACAGAAGCCATCAGAAATACAGTCATCTCAAACACAATCAGTGAGCACGATCTCGGCCTGCACAGAGACAGCATTTCCCACAATCCACCCAAAAAAGAAAGTGTAAACTGTGCCGACAAGATATGCAAGCGAAATACAAATAAATATCAAGGAAATGTCTTTGAGTTAGAATGTTGTCCAAATCAGCATAAAAGAGGAACAACCCTGTCGAGTGAATATTCTTCCTCCCGCATTTACATTTCAGGCGTTTAGCTGACACTCTTAGTCAGAGCGACTGAGTGCAACAATAGCATAATCTTCCTAGTCTGCCAACATAAAAAGCAAAACAAAAATGGATAGCAGCCAAGCACGAAGACAAAAAATGAAAACAAACTTAAGATGCTTTTTGGGTCTCTAAAGGCACATTGTTAACAGACGCTCATTAAGCTCTTATCAACATCACAGTCCATTTGCTTTGTAATTTATTCTACATGATGTCTTGAGGACCAACTCTTGTCCTCAACTCTTACAGTACACATTTTGACAGATTGAAAAAGCTTTAAAACTCTCAAAGCAGACACAACTTTAGTTTGGACTATTTTACTTCGAAGAACAGTGAACAGAAAACATCTGTAGATTTCTCCTAAATTCACAAAGTTAGCATTAGATAATGCTTCATTTGCATGTTTAAACATAACATGTCAGAAAATGTGTAATACAAAAAAGTTATTGTCTTAATGTGAAGAATCAACTGGAGATGTTTCATAGTGATATCTTTGTGTTAAAATATTTTACCCTATTCACCTGTAGTGTCTTGCAAAATGTATGGAATTGTACAATTAAGGCTGTTTTCTAAAAATGTGTTTTTTCTCAGACTGAGCCAGAAATGTCCACTTCAGCAGCTCTTACATACACCAAACCTTTTAGCTTCATTCCTATCTGTATTCTGAAGGTTTTTACTAAGGGGTTTACTCATCTATCATTCATAGCCTGATTTATAGAGCATTTTATTACTAAAAAGATAATTTTTTCTTTACGGCTGTTGACAGTATTTTGTGCTTTATGGAGTGATACAAACAGATATCCAGAATCTCCTCTTTACAAAACGTTTGACTCTAATATGTCAACAAAATGAAAGAAAATATTGAACGTGGCTTTATCTAATGTTCAGATTATTGTTCTGGAAATGTATGCAAATTAGCACATATTTAATAAGATAATGCCTCATTTGCATATTTAAACATAACATTTCAGAAAACGTGTAATACAAAAAAGTATTGTCTTAATGTAAGTAATCAACTGGGGAAGTTTCACGGTGATATCTATTAGAAAAATGTAAACCCTATTGACCTGTAGTGTCTCCCCTGATACTTATTGCTGTATGCTTGACATCTGTTGTATTAACAGACAAAACAAGCTACAGCAAAATCTCCTCAGCAATTTTGCATCTCTATGTGGGGCCAGCAGTGTTGCTAAATAAAGCGCACCGTATCTCCATAACCCTGCCAGCTCACTGCAAGTTTGTGTCTGCGAGAGTGATCCACACACACACACACACACACACACACACACACACACACACAATACACTATCATTGTCTTGGTGAGTAGCCAAGTGGGATATTCTCTCCCCGTGTTTATCCAAAGGTTGAGGATGAGCCTGTTGGGGACAGTGAGGGGTCGTGACCTTGAACTGAGCATTTTTAAGCACAGTTGTAAAGCAGTGGCCCGAGATGAAATAAAAAGGTCTGGGGACAGGACACTGGGGAGTAAAGACACTCAGTCCAACAGTCATCACTGAGTCAAATAAAGCCTTTCCTCCACTTGTAAACAGAAACATGGCAAAGGGAAGTGAAAGAACTGGAGATTTATATTCAAGTTATAGAGATATATTTTCACAATGTAACTTTTAGAGGGGTTCACTTTTTTTGGAGGTGTTCATCATGAAGGATTCATCGCTTGTATATTGTTCTGCTACTTCCAAGAGATCACTTTATATTAAACTGCATACAATACGTCACTTTTGATGCACTAAAACATGTTTTTCATCCATTCGTCGATCTCGCCATTCATCACTTATTACCTTGTACCCAGTGGTGGAAAGTAACTAAGTAATTTACTGAAGTACTGTATTTAAGGAACATTTTGAGGAACTTGTACTTTAATTGAGTATTTCCATTTTATTCTACTTAACATTTCTACTTAGCTACATGTCAAAGGCAAATATTGTACTCTTTATTCAACATGCATTTACTCATTTAAATTACTTTTTGCAGATTCAGATTATTAATACAAAACATAACCAACAAATAAATGATGATATATTATACGTAGGTGAAGCTACCCAGCAGTATTTAGTTATTAATTTGAGCTCTGCCTCGTCTATTCTAAGCAATCCATCTCAGAATAAACATTCTTCTGAGATGGGCCATTCTGCACGAGTACTTTTACTTTTGGTATTAACTATATTTTGAAGTTAACATTTTTGTACTTTGTCTTACTTAACATTTTAAATACAGGACTTTTAGTTGTAATAAAGTATTTATATACTATGGTGTTGCTACAAGTTATGTATACGATCTGAATACTTCCTCCACCACTAACTGTACACTGACATGGTGAGCTGGAGCACCCATGCTTTGTTATCAGCTGATTAAATAGGTGTTATCAGTTGTTATGGCTACTATTCTAATACTCGCCCTTCATACTATGTCACCTGACTACGGTCTCTAGAGGTGTCGGCTTCTTTTATTCCTTCTTTCGGTATCAACCCGTTCTGACCTACATCTATGAGGCCATTTAAATGGCTGATAACTTTTGAACCAGGTGGCTGAAGTCTTTTTCCTTTGACAAGACCGACAATCATTTACTGTCACAATCACACCTACAGTAAGACACATGCGCTAAAGTCTAAGGAATGGATTACACTTTGTGTGTATCTGCTCTACAGTTGACGAAGGGGTTTCCAACGTTAACTTATGAGTTAGCTGGCTAAAGCTGATAAAATCCGATAGCAAAAATTGTCATTTCAACCGGCAAAAACGGCGGCTACATACGAGACGCCAGCTTATGTGTACTTAGGAAATCAAGCCTCCATTGTTTAAAAGATGACCAAGAATTTTGAGGAATGAAGCTGTCTCTGTTATCATTGTAAATTGCTAATGTGCCATCTTTGGATTTTAAGAGGAAACCCGGGCACCCGCAGGACACAGAACAAAGACACCAGGAGAAAATGCAAACTCACACAGAACGGCACCAACGAGGCCCCAGCTGGGCAGTAAAACATGTACTGGTGCAGGCCAATCGTTCATGCTAAATGTCAATCAGAGATGGAGAGGAAACTGCCATTTATTTGAACCTGTGAGTGTGTGTGTGGCTATGAAAATAATCGGTTCCTGTCGGTGCCGCGGTGCAAGCATTTTGAACTGCATGTGTGTTCCCTCTCCTTTTAGCTCTTTACTTTCTAAGTTGCTAAATGCTCCACTTTGTTCACCAGCTAGTTACTGCTCTGTTGTTTAGTGCTAAACAGGTCGTGTACAGAGCTGTTTTCAAAAGAAAGCTCCCAATCTGCTGCTTCTGAAAACAAGACTGGTGAGAGTGATGAGACTAGATCAAAAAGGTTTAGTTGGGGGCGATAAAACCAAAAGCTGAAAGAAGCAAATAAACCACAGAGCTGAGAGGAACTGTAGTCGGGTGATAATTGTTGGGTTTGTTTGTCATTGAGTGCGACACCTTCCAGATACATAGTCATTTGATCCATTGCTAAAACAAAAATATCGATTAGAGCAGTTTTAATACTAACCATAATGTCTCCGAATAACTATTGACAGAAAATCAAAAACGACAAGAGGGAGCTAGGGAAAGAGCAGGAGAGAGGACTATAGACCTGAGCAATAAAATATACCATCATTTGGGAGCACAGTAGCACACAGACAGAAAGAGGAAGGGAAAACATGTCGGAGAAGTGCAGTAGGGGGGTGGCCCTTTTGGGGGGAAACACATGACAAACACATTCCAAAATTGTAAACAGCTTCACATAATTTGGTAGCGACAGTTTTACAGGGAATTATTAAGTTTGTATTTGTCCCTGGAGCGATGTCATGGAAGGACAATAACAACTGGTGTTAATTACAGCTCAATGAATAGAAGTTGCTGAGAAAAATAATCAAGGCCTGAAGCATGAGCAAGAAATCCTGCTGTAATGAAGCTTTTAAGTCAGTAAGCTGATTTATATACTTAAAGAGCAAAACACACTTCATAGGGTTTTAGATCAAGGAAAAATAACCCCACAAAAACATCATCTTAACCAAAGGTCAAAGAGATAATGTTTCAGAGAGAACCAGTGACTGCATCAGTAAAAACCTAAAGCGTGCCCAGACATATTGAGCCGTTCGGTGTGATGCGAAGCGTCACATGAGTGACGGCAGCCATGGTTAAATGGCTTTAGGTGTGAGGGAGGAAGTTGAACGTTCTCATGGGATACATGATCATCATCACTGGGCTTAAAACGTTGGCTGGGAATGTCAGCTTCTCGCCTCCAGAGTCTTTAACCATTTCTCACCCCAACAAATAAAGCTCACCAGCCCACAGCTGTGCTGAGCTGCTTTCCTCAAAATCCATAAGACTTCATGCATCTTAGAATTGGTTAATCAGAAAACCATACATGTGACCCAGTGCATAGTTACTAAAAAGTTGTAAATTGACTTCTAGTAAGAAATTAATGTCCTGTGCACAAAAGCTGCACGGACAAATGGAAACTGTGCTGCAGCTTTGAACTACTGCCAATTAGTAAACGTTCAAAAAAAGAGACTGCTTTTTTTTTATGTTCATTAATTCTTTGTTTTTTACTTAATTTTATTTATTTATTCACAGCACTGTCTACCATCTTTTCACTCTTTGCTGGCTCTACTAGTTCCTCATCGCATCGCATTGTGAGACAGCAGTGTCCATTAATTAATGTCACATTCAAAAATTAAGCAATATAATTATGCACACTGGCGTGGTTGGGGGTATTATTGGAAGAAATAAAACTACAATTACTGCCTCGGGTTTGTATGCCTCCGCCAACCAGTCAAGTTACAGTTTATATCCATGTCTGTCTAAAATGTCATCACATCATTATTTTATCCCATTACACAGTTGTGTGAAATCGTCATAACTGGCATATGAATTATTGAGTTGTGGCCAAAAATCTGAATCCAATCAGTTCATCTTTGAGAGTACGAAAGAGAGAACGTTCCCTCCAGACCTAAGATATCGCGCCCGCAAGAATGGAACGGACAGACAGACTCATCATTATTGTTTTTATTTATGAATGAGAAAAGTCATGTGTTACAGCATTCAAGATTTCTTTGCAATGCATGCTCACTGGGTTGAGACTAGAGCTGTAACAAATTGATAATTAATCAGTCAATCAACAGCATATTACAAAACAGGCAGTTTGGATATGTCAATCTGGAAGATTATGATGGGCCTTTTAACTTTTTTCTGATATCTTATAGACCACATGATTGAGTAATTGAGAAAGGCAAACCTTTGAAAGACATTACACCCATGAAAAGGCAAAACAGTTGTGATGTGACACTGATGTAACATGTTACCGCCATCAACACCTTAAAGGGACAAAGTGTTAGAAAAACAGTAGAGCTGAAACTATTTATCAATTGGTCAATCACCAAAATGCAGTAATGTAACTTTTCATAACTGATTAATTGTTTAGTTGCAGCCCTGATACATAGAATCAGGAGTACAGCAAAAACTATTCAAGAGTTACATGAGACTAAGGCTGTGTCTCAATACCTACACTTGCTAGTGTGCCTAAATGCAGTGGACTATGAGTTCCCAGATGGTGTACTCATAACGGTCTAAGTTGAGTGGGGAACGGTGGACACCTCTCACTGTCAATGGTCGCCATTTTGGCTACGTAGCAGAAGAGCCAACCAAACTTGTAGAAAGGTTGCGGTTTCTTGGGTAAAAACTGGAATTTAATCAATACCATTGTCAAAGTGCCGGCAGATCATTTAGCAGGTGACCTTTGGGGTCAAATCGCCGTAATGCTCCGCCTGCTTGCAATTTGCCATTTAAAAAGAAGAAGAAGAATGTTGAGATCGTCATTTCCGGTAAGTGAACAGCCGTGTTCCATTTGAAACAGCACTACCCTGTCCGAAATTCACGCATTGTGCAAATAAGTACATAGTGTATACAGTGTACTACATGGAAGTGTACTAACGGAAAGAATCTGAATTGAGACACGGCATATTAAAAAAACATTTCAAGCCGATGTGCTGGTGGACCGGTCAGCTTCCAGTCCACCCAAAGAAAGACAGCAGTAACCTAAAGTATTGAGGAGAAGCTGGCTGAAAGTGTTTGAGTAACAACCCCTCTTCACAACTACTACAAAGGTACTCTTGCGCGAGGTGCTGAACAGCTCAGAGGCCAACAATAGAGGAACTTCCATTTTATGGAGCAGCATATACAGCAGAAGAGTATAAAAGTAAAGAAGGGCAAAGCTTCTGCATGCTCAGCAGAACACTCCCTTGGACAAATAAAGGTTAAAGCAGGCAGAGCTGGTGGGAGAGAATATAAAGAAACAGGCTGAAGGCTGAAGGGAGACTGTCCCTTTCAGCAGATGAATAGTCCGTAAAGAAAATGGTGGGGCGGACTTCAGGATGCGCTGAACAAATTGTTCATATGGCTCCTAGAAGCAACGTTTATTCTCCAGGGGTGATGCAAGGCAAACTGCTGCAGCACATCTAGAAGAGAAGGCTTGAGAGTACTGTATTTCATACTCAACACTGACTCAAGAACTATAGCTTTTCTCCGCACTGTTGTTACCGGTTAATACGCTTTGTTTGGGCTGGTGTGGAAGCTGTCAATCAAACCTGGAGCGGAATAAACAAGTGGACTCTAGTGTGGTTTGTTTGTGGTGTGAAGCAAACAAACCAAACGCAGGATTTTATGATAGCAGATATGTGATTTCAACATGGTTTCAAAGTCAAACTACCATCAATGAATCATTGTTTCCCCCTTGGTCCTGGACCGAATGAACCAAACCACAGTTGTGAAACTCTTAAAGGCTGCCTTCATTTGAGCGTTACATAGTCTCCTGTACATTTACATTATGTATAGATCTCACTGTACTGTGCAACAGATACTGACTGTAAAGTTGCATTTCCCATGTCGACCTGGCTGTCATGATGACTGATAGGCCATTGGCGTAGCTTGCGGCGTTTGCTAAACAACTCTTCCCTGTTGTACACTTCCTTGCAGAAGCCAATAGCAGAATGTCAGCTGGGGACAGGAGCAGCCAGCTTCAAATGTAATTCCTCCACTCCAGTTATTATCATTATTGCTATCATATTACATCACTGCACCACTGGCCACTTTATTACTGTGTGGCAGGACAATGTGACCAGCCCTCTGACAGTGAAATTCATTACAGAGAGGCAACAATACTAGCATGCAGGGCAGTTTAGTTTAGCCTCTTCTGGATTAGCGCTGGCATGTTACAACTAAACATGTCTCCATTGTCCAGTAGCTCCCGCAGCTAAACAGGCCCCGGATCCTCTGTTTGTGTTGTAGTTACAACTGTAATCCAGGATCCTTCCTCCCCATGCCAAAATCAGATTACCAGAGGCAATTAAACTTGATCCAAAATCTCAGCGAACAGGCACAGTGGGTGCAAGGTTATCAGCCCTACAATATAAAATGGGGAAAACACACAGTTCATCTGAGAGGACTTACAGGCTCAGTGCCTTGTTTTAGCCTGGTGATTGGTTATGATGATGCACTACACAACCTGTAGAACCCAAACTCTTTTGAATTTACTGCATTTTACTTTAATTGAAATTGCAGAATCTGGAAGCCAATCTGTGACATATGTCCTCGCAAATGTGCCCCCTTCCCTGTTATAATCACATTGGTACACGCAAGAGTGCGCAAACATTGTGGGAGAGAAGGGAGAGAAAGGGAGTGAGAGAAAAACAAAATTAAAATCCTCTAGTGAACAGCCTGCGGGTTCCCGGCTCCCATCCAGCACTGTATTTTATCATCCTTGAGTGGCCACGTGAACGCAGGAACAGAACCGAGTGAGTGTGCAAATCAAGTCCATACACCACCAGATTACAGAGAGAGACAGGACAGGACAGAATAACCTCCGGACTTGACAAGAGTCAGAAAAACAGTCATGCAGGTCATCAATGTTTCAACCGCACCTGGTGGCTGTCAGTGAGCTCGTAGATTTGAGATACGTTCATGCTCGTAATCAGCGCCTCGCCACAGAAAATGTTCGACAGCGGAGGCAAACAAGGCCCAGCGTGAAACGAGTGATCGAATCACGTGGAATCAAGTACACATGCATCAAAAACATCAGGAGCTGATGAAGAACCCTGCTCGGTGTGAAAGATGAAGCCCCTTCTAGATGAGGCTCAGATACATAGGTTGTGGTGAATTTATCTCTCAAACATCAAGGGGGCATTGTTTCATTAGCATTAATTTCTCCAGAGCCTCAGATTAGAAGTGTTGCATTTAGCTTTAGGCTATTCAAATTCCTATACAAAAGTTATTGCAATCGCTGTTCTGTGGAGATATTTAAAGCATGACTATCAACAAAATGAGCCTTGTGCACTGCTCAACCTTGTAAACAGAGTACAAGCTCATAATTCACTGTTCCCCTCCCCCTACAACTGGAAGTACTCACGCCTGCTACGGACAGAAAGAATCAATACAAACAAATGTGAAAGTAGGGAGAAGAATCCTTTTTAATATAGGACGGAGACACGGCGTGACTCTAATCTCTTTCTTTCTTTAGCTTTTTATTTATCCAGGGAAGATTGGCTGAGCATGATGCCTCCTTTCTAATACAGTTTAACACATTGGCTACTGGGAGCTACCCAATCTTACCACAGGCTGACTAGAGTTTACTGAGTAGCTCCACAGACGTGCAATAAATCCAAACTTCATGAAAGTTATAACGTTCAGTTTTAGCTAAAAGATTTAAAAAGATGGAGGATGTAGTTTGTGGTGATATGAGAATAGATGACTTCTTAGATTTTAGATATCGTTATAACGCATAAGTGTCTTTTCCTGGTTTTAAAGGTTGCATTTCAGACTGAAGTGACAACACTGTTGTAGCTTTTCTAGTATACAGCCATGAGTGTGGCCCTGTGAGACTGAGTGGTGCTTTGAACTTAAAGCTCACTTTAGCACACTAAGCCCATACACAGTCCTCACAATGACAATGCAAACATGCTAAGGTCGTATAATGTTTATAACGATCACCATCTTAATAATAAGCATTAAACACAGCTAAGGCTGATTTCATTTGTTTTTCCAGGTATATGGTGAAAAGTTAAGGGATCACCAAAGTTATTACAATTTATCCTTTGTGACATGAATGTCAGAGACAGAGTTTGGTGGTGTCGTGAAACAGCGTGGCATCATGGGTCATCGTCTTCATTAAAGTCAGCTTCTCCGGTGAGTAAAACCGGTAATAACACAAAATAAGGCAGTTTCACATAACAAATCTGTGCTTATTCAACAAGGCTCTGGAGACATAGGTTTGCTCAGCTTGTTTCTCTGATAACGTCGAGACGTCTGTCCGATGACTAAAGTCCTTCATCCGGTTAACCGGACAACCATAACGCTGACAGATGCTCAAAAAGGATACAACGACAATAAAGGCAACCAAATGAAACGGACGTTACATTGGTTAAAATGACAGCTTTCTGTTTGTTTGAAAATAGTTTGAAACATTTGGGATAATGCAAGTACACAACTCAACACAATGTATAACTGTAGCTGTTAGACCTTTACTGTTAGATACTGTTGAGATTCTGCAAGTTACTGCAAGAATCAACATCAATTAAATACAGCTATAACAATCTGTCAAAGTAACAGTTGGTGTTACAAACTTTTACCTTTTGTATATTGCATAAAAAAGAGCAAAGAGTAATACAAGATTCCACAAGGTATTTCTTATTGCCTCTGACTTTAGTCACACCAAAATGGCACTGCGCAACCCCAATTTCCTTATTTTTAGATTCAAGCTACCACCCTGGTCCTCCATACATGTTAGAAAACCTCAGTCTGGCAACAAGAATCAATGAAAAAATGAATCGGAGAGAAGATCGTCTTAAAATGTAGAGCAAAGAGACTGGAATGAGACTAACCTCTTCAACAGGGTTTTTTTTTTTTTTAAATGAGCATGCCTGAAACTCTGCTTGCCAACGTCATGTCTCTCATTGTCTTTACATGTGTGTGCACATCAGTGGGGGAGAGAGACAGAGAGAGAGAGAGAGAGAGAGAGAGAGAGAGAAGAGAAATGGAGAGGGAGAGAGAGACAGAGAGAAAGAGAGGGAGAGAGAGAGAGGGAGAGAGACAGAGAGAGAGAGACAGAGAGAGAGAGAGCGAGAGAGACAGACACAGAGAGAGAGAGCGAGAGAGAGACAGAGAGACAGAGAGAGAGAGAGAGAGAAGAGACATGGAGAGGGAGAGAGAGAGAGAGGGAAGACAGAGAAACAGAGAGACAGAGAGACAGAGCGAGAGAGAGAAGAGAGATGAGAGAAAGAGAGAGAGAGGAGAGAGAGAGAGAGAGAGAGAGAGAGAGAGAGAGAGAGAGTGAGAGAGAGAGAGCTGGTTGGTTGGTGTTGTATGAGAGGGGTGACTCATCTCTTCCAACCGCTTCACGCCACAGAATGCTCAATAGCTCGGGCTCACAAGTGTGCACGTACACACACACACACTCATTGTCACACAGAGGCAGATCTAAGCACACACACGCATGCCAGAAACACCTTGGCCGTCTTACACACACTGCTCACGCTCTGCTCTCCGGTCCCTTGGAGGCATGGTGCTCAGCACACCTAGTGGGAGCATACATTTCCAACGAGGTGCAGACCCTTGCAGGTCGAGACATTGTACCAAAACATGCCATTTCTTCCCTGTAACAATGGACGAGAATAGGGCAGCGGTCCACAGGTCCTGCTCTGTTAACACTTAAAGATGGAGTGGCAGAGAGGATGCACTGTTATCTAGAGCTGCTGCAAGCAACACAATGCAAATAGCCTCTCTAACAGAATGCATTGCTCTCTGGTAATGGAGGTCTCAGCGCGCATTTGCCTGTGTGGAGCTCACAAAAATACACTGTTGCTGTCCACCATTTTCACGTGCCATTTCTCTGTCTCCAGTTCAAACCTCTAATAGCCCTTAGTGCTGCATAAAAAGCAACTGTGTAAAGTCAGGCATTTGATGGCTCTATTTATATCGCCATAGAAACCACAATGCACGTTCGCAGGTATGGGGTCTTGTCACCATCTCCCTGAAAAACCAAAATAAAGGCATTTGTCAGCAGTGTTACCAGCGCTGGACTGTTGCTGCCATGTTCTCTAACTGCGGTAGCATTTAGCTGCCTCAGAGAGGCGGGATGCTATCGAATGAGTGCAGTTGACCGTGCAAAGAATTAATGCATGAAGAATATGTTAGGTTGTGCATCTAACAGAAAACAGCTCGTAGTAGGGACAACAATGAAAAGCAGTGATAGGGGAGATAAGGAGATGAAGAGTGATTATATAGACAAAAAGCATGGAGACAGATTGAGAGAGAAGGACATAGAGGTAAATCATTACCCCTTCAGCCCAGGAAGATACTGTATGACAGCCTCTTTTCCCATCCCTCCATACCCCAACCGCAATGCAATCTTCCTCCATTTTTGATTACAGATTGCTCGCCG
The DNA here is from genome assembly GCF_900634415.1 of Cottoperca gobio. Taxonomy (NCBI): domain Eukaryota; kingdom Metazoa; phylum Chordata; class Actinopteri; order Perciformes; family Bovichtidae; genus Cottoperca; species Cottoperca gobio. The sequence goes on from NC_041369.1 coordinate 4,962,855, forward strand.
TGATCTCAGCCCAGTTTCATTTTACCATCTGACAGTTGTGCTATCTGTGCCATTTAGACGTAAGTGGACGCTCCATCTACTCCACCGCCAATTTACATGTTTGCATCTCGTCAGTGCCATTTGTAAGGCAAATGCAAAGTGTCAGGACAGTGAAAGAGCAGGGAATGTCAGTGCACACATTAGTTTTCACCTTTGATACCAGAGCGCATCGCTCACCCAGCTATACAAAGGCCTTCTATGGATGGGTAATTCACTCTGACATACATCTTTTTCAGACCAATACTATCAAACACAAGTACCAAGTACACATGAACTCATAACATGAGAGATACACAGAGAAAACACTTAGAATGATACAATGCCAATCAACACTGAAGATAAACCCAATGGGAAAAGATTTCCGTTTAAAATGACCTCTACTGCCATCAATCAAGCTGACATTATTCTGTTCTGCAGCATCGAGGAAAAGCTTCTCTCAAACTACCTTGCTGCCACTCCAAACTGCTCACTGACCCCACCCAACTGGCCCCTTGGACAATTTGAAGAACTGATCTTGGATCTGTCATAGATTTGTTTCATTGGAGAGTTTCACTGGACCTTTTCCTGAGACTTTATGATCATATTGTTAAATTATAATTGTACTGTTATAGCAAGTATTTCCACCTACAGCGGCTGTTGCACACCCAGCTGTCCAAGGAGGAGGAAACTCTCTTTGTATAGACTCTCCTGAGGTTTCCTCTTTTCTTTTCTTAATGTGCTGACGTTGTTTGAGGAATAATTCCTTGTTGCTGTCTTGGGCCTTTTAAGCCCTGGGAGACATTGCGTGTTATTTTGGGCTATGCAAAGAAATCCGACTTTTGACGCCTTATCGTACATGTTTCTTCAGTTTATAGCTTTGGTTAATGTCCAATTTGACGCATGTGTGAATAGAGAAGCTCTTTTTCCAGAGTATTTGTGGAGAGTGAGTTTTAAAGACATTTGAATCGTGGCTGGCGTGAAACCGGAACGAACAAACGAGGGTGAAGAAGAAGGGGTCATTAACGAGAAGACGCCAACATAAACAATCTCGAGAGACTTCTGTCTGTAAGAGCCGATGGTGACCGGCTTCGTGACGTGTTGTAATCTACGTCATGTTGTGCCTCCTACACGCTCTACCCAGGCGCCCTCGCCTAAACCAAACACAGTATTTCCAGTAAGAAAGAACGCGTCTGCCACGGGAAATCTCCCGTTGTGTGCTACATGTGTGAAAAAGGAAACCACGAACAATGTGTGGAGTTCATATGAGAAAAGGGATCTTGTCTCAAACATTGTCATGGGTCCAATTCACAGTCCAGGATGACAGCTACTGCCCTGTTCATGTATCATCCACACTCTTATGAATGAAGATTCCAAGTAGGCAAAATGGCCTGTTCCAATCCTCCTTCAAGGAAAAGGCATTATTTTGTGTTTTTCACCTTGCCAAGAAAACCCATGAATAGACCAAAACCACAGCACCTTCTTTGTTTCTATGAAGACATTAGATCTTTAAAGCTGATCAGTAGGGTTCAGTAATGTCCTAAAACAGCTGGGAACTGTAGTTTCAAGCTAAATGTTACTACTGTGAGGAACTATTGCATGTATGGGGACTATTTTCAACTGTAGATTAATACGCACATTTAAAGGATCAGGATTGTGAATTTGAAACTTACTCCAAATAAACAATGCTGCCCACAAACATGTCACTCTACAACGGTGTGGCTCACTGATGAGTTTTAATAGTTTTTGACAACAATGAAGCTCTATGGCTTCAAAGGAATAAGGTACTGGTACATCAGGCTTTGGCTGAACAGGAACATTTCTGTTAGAGGGATAAACAAGTTGTTTTTAGTCATTTCACTGTTATCACCCAAAAATTATGCTTCTTTCTTTTTCTTGGTGTGTCCTATCAGAGAGCACACATTCATGTTGAACTGATCCGTCTGTGGAATTGTCCCAGATTTCATCAGGTGGTCTTGCAATTTATTTATTGGATACGAAAATAATTGAAAATTGTGAACAATTTGCAAGGTTGGCTCTAATCTAACAAAAACTTGGCAGCCCCACTGTAGCCAAGACAATAATTTTCTGTGTAAAAACAGTGAAATGCATATATTAATATCCCACCCTAAAATAATCCAAACTGTGAGACCGCTGAATAAAAATCTGAAGGGCTCTCAACAGACCTTGCCTAAAGATATACCCCTTCACCTGTCATGTTATCACTTCCCCTTCTAATTGCAGACGTCTCATTTTCTGCTCTTATCTTTCTCCTAGGAGTGCACAGGGGGCCACATTGCATCAATAGCTGCTCCCTAATTATACGTCTAACAACCAGCAGTAGCAGCAGCCCTTACAGTAGATCTAAAAAAGATCTAAACTGCAGGGCTGTGCACTCTTTGTATGCCAAAGAGAAGAATGCACTTCTACAAAGCAATGTGGCCATAAGGTTAAACGTGAAAGGTCATGGAGATCATGAGTACCTGTAGTGGAGAAGGCCACGGTGTATAATAAACCACTTGCAGGAGCTTAATTTTTCAAGTCTGTTATGAAAATGACTGTCACCTTTAACCTGCGGCCTTTTCTGTATTGGTGGTGATATACTTTTGCTAATCGGGACCTGGCCTGGCAGCAGAAGCAGTGAGTTTGAGGGGCAGAGTGGTGCATTCTGGGAGCTGCCGTCTTGGTTGACAAGGGAGGTCGACATGCAGACAGCCGGCCGGCCTGCCACAAGGTCTGGATCACTTTCTACACTGACCTAATAGAGGAAAATAAAGCTCTTAATGTGTTTGTCTAGACTGGCCAGCATTGTGCAAATGAGGTGCTGTCCGGTTCAGTTAAATGCACAAATACAGCAAGCCAATTGAAAGCCAGTGACAGAAACTCAAATAGAGGCAGAGTGAGGGGAAAGAGAAAGACACAGAGAGAGGCTGTTTACACGGCCTGCCCTCATTTCTGGTATTCAGAGAGGGTCCCACTGTCGACTAGGGAACAGCTGGTGAGAGAGGGGGGAGGGGGGAGACATTTGAACATGGACAGTTTCCGATCACATGCCATATTATGATTTTTTTTTTCTTTGCTCAAGTACTGTTTGGTCGAGACTGTGTGCTCCGACAGCGGACGTGAATCATGTGTGTCAGATGGCCTCTGTCACATGGACAAGGACAAGCAGGACCTGTTTGATTTGAATCACTTGTGACTAATCATAGACGGTGCAACAGATGCATGCAAGTCCACACAGTATTGCCATGAAAAAAACAAAACTAATTTATACCATCCAAAAAATGTGTGCCAAAATCATCAAGTTGGAAATAAAATCAAAATGCAACTACATCATTATCTTTCATAAAGACTGTTTGTCAGCAAGGACAGTTTTACATTTCAAGCGGATTGCTTTTCTATAAAGCACAGTTTTGGCTGCCAATTGATCAGTGACTGTATACAAACAACATCAAAACCATGAGACCATCGAATAGCCTATTAACTTTCTTTACACACACGCACACACATTAAGTGCAACAATCCCTTCTGCTGGGAGCAGCACTATTATAATCTGTCATACACTCATCTGAGGAGCATACATAATTTGAATAACAATAGGTTAAAGCAATGCAATTTGTATCTGGGCTAAAAGAGGGATACACACTGCATTCATAATAGAACGTCCGATACAGAGCATCGGGGAGAAGAGCCAGTAATAGGTATTGGCTCACTCCAGCAAAACTGTTGATGTTTGAGATAAATGTAGGTCTGTGAGCTCTGAACTCATTAGTCAGGGAGGAAACAATCTGCATCACATGTCAGGTTTGCAGGGGGGACAGGGGGACAGGGGGGGGGGGGGCTGCTGGATGAGCCAGACCCTTCCACACCTGTCTGCAGTCAGCAAACACTGAGAGGTTAAATCAGAACCGCGGCAACAGAATAAATTCTGCAGTGTGGTTTCAGCAAGCACACACACAAAGCAATCCCCATGAGCTAACGTAATCATGCCCGACATTGAACACAAGTTAATGCTCACAAATGGAACACGAGTGTATTTATTAAATATTAACCTAACCCAAACCTTGACTCATGTGCCGTAAGTTCACACAGCACAGAAGTAAGCCTCAGTGTAACCGGTTAAGTCAGCGGCATGCCGGTGAGAAGTTGCAGTGCATGGCAGCCTACTCACTGAGGGAGGAGGAGGATTAGTGCTCGTCTGTCAGCTGCCACGTTTGGAACAAGTGCAAGTGAGGTAAAGGGTGAAAGGTAGCTGATGCTGCAAATAATTGGCATTTACTCTAAGTATTAGCTTAAGCTGCATGATTATATGACAAAGCATAACACCAACACAAACACATCACGCATTAGTGATTACTCATATCCTGTAAAACTAGGTGGTTACTTTCAGTTACATTAGTGCTTTACTCTACGTCCACAGGAAATAGAATTTCGAAGTGTTTAAAAAAAAAATGTTCTCTCTCATTTTACGAACATCTTTAACCCAAATCAAGTTGAAGGGAATATGTACAATTTTGAGAAATACATTTTTAAAACAATAACATTTCTCTAGAGTCCAAGAGTTAGATGAGAAGTTTGTTAACACTTTCACGTGTGTTTGGTTAAATATCAAGCTAAAGCCAGTAGACGATTAGCTTAGCTTAGCATAGACTGTAAACAGGTAGCCTGGCTCTGTCAAAGGTAACGGAATCAATCTACCAGCACCTCTACAGCTCACTCATTTACAAGTTATATATCGCTTGTTTAATGTGTACTAAAAACAAAAACCCGAAGTGTAAAAACCAAGTGACAATACCCGTGTCTGAAAGGTGGCGCCAAGGCGGAAGTGCTAAATCTGCATTCTTTCTAATGTCCAACAGGCGGCACCTCCACTAGGTGCAATAAGAAGTCCCGTTGTACATATAGAAGTCAGGAAAATGACCATCGTCCACAAACCATGTGGTAAAAACCCAGATTGGGATGTTGTGGGTGGTCTGCTGGACTATTTATTGTCCAGGCGCAGTGACTTTCTGGAGTCTTGTCGTCACAGCGATGTTGCCAATTTACTGCTCTCGCAGTATCAACATTTGCATATCTCCAGAGGCTAAGAGGTGCATATTGTATCATGCCATGTTCCCCTGACACAATGCTCCTTTTTTAAATCCACAACCACAAGGCATCACCCCCGTGTGATGATATCACAGTCTGTCATCGCCCCTTCCCTCTTCTCCTCCTACTACAACGCATTTGAACAGAAAATGTCAACATGGGGATGTGAGATGCGGTTGCATATCGAAACAGGTCATCGTCATTATCACTGTAAATCCCTTCATCTCCTTAAACACACACAGCAAAGCTCCTTTAGTATGAAAAGATAGAGAAGTCCAGGGCATGGGGATGAAGTTAACCCCCCCGAAGCGAGAGCCAGCTTGCAGGCGAACGATGAAAACCTGCTTGTTGTCTTATTATGTCCGTCTTGAGCAAAGGATGTGGACAAAGGACTAATGAGGACACACAGCTTTGATATTGCTATATGCTGAAAAATAGACAGAGAAAATGAGATTCAAACAAGAAAGCACTGTTTGTGAGCTCCAGAAGATCTGGAAGTTGCCAGGAGGTTATTTTCCATTAGCAACACATATCCTGCACCATTTACAGTATGTGTGTATTAGCCATAATTGCTCAACAAGAAAGCACCAAATGTGTATTGAATTTGAGTAAACAACTCACTTTAAAGGAAGTTTTTAAGAATGCAATCACAATCAATTGGTCTTTCCTCTCCACTGAAGCACACAAGGCTTTCTAATTGTATCTCCTCTCCCCTCCAACCATACATTCATTCTTCATTTCCTCCAAGTTACTACCTTATGAGTGACAATTACAGGGATTGAATTGGCAATAAACATTTTACATCAAAAAGCATAGTAGATATTGTTTTTAAAGTGCAGTCTGATTGTGTCCGTGTTCTCGTAGTCGTCGGGATAACACTTTGGAGAACGTATGGATGGTTCTGCTGTATTGTGTCCCTCTGTATGGGAGACAAGAGCTTGTGGTCAGCTCCAGCAGTCAGCAGTAATGTCACACTGGTATGGAGCCTGATGGAAGGCTCAGCCAATGAGAACTAATGCATCAAGATGGGATCCTGTGTTGGTTGGTTTGGTTCAAGATGGAGGTGCAGCAGCGAAGACAAGTGAATTGTGGTCTCAGGGCCTCATGCGAGAACATTTTCATGTTATCAAAACGTTATTACTAAATAGCTACATAAGGGATGCTTTGGTAGCCGAGTGGTTACAGCACATTAGTCGTATTACAGGAGCCCAAAATCATTTACTGAAGCTGGCAACACCGTACCATGACAAAACTAAAGAAGCAATGGTTTTACACTAGGTTTGATGCTAAAGCTGCGTACAGCTTCAATAGTTACTTGATTATTGGTTAGTCTGAATATACATCTGCAGCTATTTTGATATTTGTTACAACGCATTTTTGGTTCCATCTCCTAAATGATGAGGATTTGCTGCATTGTATCATTTATATGATTTTAAACTGAACATCTTTCAGATTTGGATTATTGGTTTGACATCTTTGGCATTTTTTCGTACTTATTTTTCCTTTCATAGCAAACAATTTTAACTGAGAAAATAATTGGCAGATTAAACGATAACGAAGAAGCCAAAAGGAGTCCATGACTGAAATGGGAGGTGGTCAAGTCAACGTGATATCACAGTGCATTCCATTACAGGGGAGGTTATAATGTCAGGTGATGGAGGAAGCGACCTGCAGGAAGACCACGGGACGACTGGTGGTGAGTGAGAATTTTCCCAACAAACCAAAACCAGTGTGATGTGATGTGCCAAAATGCACACCGCATCACACTGAATGGCTGATTTCAGTAACAAACTCCAAACCCGTTCGGATTAGGGCATTACAATTCTTAAGTCAAATGATGAGAAACAACACGTTGAGACCACTCGGGAATTTCCTGAGAACATTATTGAATGAGGCCAAATGATTTGTGTTTTCACTGGCTTCAGTAATGACCATGACTGCAATAAGAGTCTCTTCTTATCCTGCTAATATCATATACTGTATATATATATATATATATATATAAAAACATACATTAACACAGACTACTCCGGTGGTGGAACATAACATCCTTTATATAAGTACTGTGCTTAAGTACAATTGTGAGGAAATATTGTACTTGTATTTGACAGCTGTTGTTACTAGTTCATTTTATCCCTACTTAAATACAAAATTCAAACAGTTGCAGTTCAAATAATCGAGATAAAAACCAATAGCTTTATTCTCACATATTTATTGATGATTAACTATTTTCCAGAGGATGCGCTTCTAATCTATTTTACCATCAGTGTGTGTTTTAGTTTTATGTCTTTGGATATGTTTCTTGTTTTCTGTAGTTGTTTTACCCATGTCTTGTGGAATGGGTTTTACAGATGCAGCATGGGTGGAAGCCCAATCCAAATTTCCACAATGTGGGGGCAATGAAAAGAATCAAAGCAAAGGATCTGAACTCTTCTTCCACCAGTACACCTGACTCTCCTCCTGTCTTCATCATTCTCTTCCCTGCAGAATATCATCCACAAAATTACCACCACTATCCACTTTCAAATGCAGATGCCTTTGTTCCACAATTACATCAACACTGCATGAGACTCTACCACATTTAGCCAACACCTGCTCTACTGTAACTGTAACTGTAACTGTGATGCAGAGGAGCCTCCTGTTCCCAGGAATCCACTTCACTCCACATATTCATTATATCCTGCATGTATGGGATACATCTCTGAACAGCTCTTCCCTTATTGGAGCGTGGCCTTAGGGCCTTTGTTGTGATTGGATACTTACAAAATGCCAGCCACCCCCCCTCCCCCCTCTCGTTCCAAAGGTCTGCTCCTGCATATTAAACAGTCTGGATTGTTGCAGCAATCAAATGCAGGAACTCCTTCATCTACATTATCCTTTAAATGGATAAATAAATAAATGAAATAAGCCACGACTGAGTCAGTCAGAACGTACACGGTGTGGTCGGAGGTGTGTCTTTTGGGGGGTGTTAAAAAAAAGGGTGGGGGGGGGTGAGACATGACACTGTGATAACGACAGATGATTAGGCTGCACTGCTGTAAACCAGTGAGTCAGCCCTCCCTTCAGACAGACACAGGGCAGGCAGAGTAGGCGGGACACAAGAAGGGAGACAGGGAAATGCATGGGAACTGTCCCCGGTGCTGAAATCCAGAACAACTGCTTTCCAACAGCTTCAAGTTCAACTCAGTGCAAAATAGAGGCATGCTGCCTTTCAATACCTGACCAATATCTGAGACAATCTGCATCACTAGTTTCAGTGTAACAGGTCAGTAATTGACTTGCGAGAAAAACAAAATGATGCATTCGTTACACCTACAGCAACAAACTTCTAAATCCATAGTGTGTGCGTGTGTGTGGGGGGGAGGTGTATTGTATGTCCAAACAAAAGCTTTGCTGTCGAGTCTATTCCACACAAATTTCATCCCAAGTCGGTTGTTTGGAATTCTGATCACAAAGCCAGGGGAGGGAGATTCTCTGCCAAGTCTTTCTTTCAGAGCCGAGTCAAAAAGATTATCATTAAAGTACTTTTTATGTCCCAAACCTCAGTCCCCAGGGACAATTGTGTTGAGTTTTTATGCTATTTGTAGATTAATCATCTCCGAACACACACACTAGCCCCATATGAAGTCAATGTGAAAGGGTCTGGATCAACAGGAATTGGATATTGAATATTGAAAGCATTGTCCCCTCCCCCCTGTCGCCGCCCCCCACCACACCACCACTATTCTTTGAAATGATTTTGTTGCATTATTCATCTTTGAAAGCTGTCAAGCTTTGTGGCTAACCCTTTGTCAGTTTGCTCAACATCACAGATGCACCATGAGATGGATTTGCACACTGTACATTGCAGACAGATGATCTAAGTAGGAATCCAGCTGTATCATTTAGAAGCAAAGGAAGGTGATTCAGCTATATTACAGATACTGATGTGACTGCTGATGAGATCAAACAATGGGGTACAAAGCATGCTTTACACTCAGGGAATGCGAACACAGTTGTCACACTTTTTGTACCATTGTCACAGGACCTTTTGTCATGTAGACTTTGTAACTTGTTACCCTAATTTCCCCTCAGAACACCAAAGCAGCATTGATGTTATGGTTCAATGCTTTCATTTGTAACTCATGTAACAAATGAGAGCTTCACTGATGGAGGTGCCTTACTTGGATATACTGTAAATTAACAACTTGCAGCCAGTAATTCCTCTCAGTTTGACATGAAAAGCTTATGCAACAGGTCTAGTACTTGCAGAAGCCACCCTATACGGCTATAAGGGTCATTGTTGCAATATATAGTATTTTAGATGAGGCCAACAGAAGAATGATGTCACAAGTCTGTAAATAAGGGTCCTTTTCTCGGGCACTGCAGAGACCAGGCGGGTGTGGTGACTGCATTAGCAGACGCGCAATCCTCAGCGCAAACGCTCCCACAACCATAATATGGACATTCCTGTGACGGCTTTCCACCATCGATATGACTACCTTCTACTTGTCGGACGTGTCTTGAAGTTCAAATCATTAATCTGTTGCCACGAAATTTGACACATTTTGCCAATCTTGCTTTATTCCGGGAGCGAGGTGCCCATTGACGGTGCGCCTCCCCAAGCCCGTGTTTGATAGAAAAATACATGCACAATGACAACCTGACATCTGCTCTCCATCTGACAGCAGCTTAGTATTCCACACAGACACCCCACTCTCTCCCACAGAGCACCCCATGCCATGTTTTTTTCCTATGCCGCTTTCCCTCCGTACCCCACTCTTTCTCATTCCTATGCGGCTTTTTTTTCTCCCCTCCGAGCCAGCTTATTTCCACACACGAACAACAACGGAATTGAACAGCGGCTTCATGAAATATGCAGGTAAAAAGGCAACTCGGAAAACATCGACATCTCAAGCACCACACTTTTCATGCTCTACTGAGAACTGACCTCCCAGTCTAACGTATCCCACTCTTCGGTAAACATCCGGAGGATTTCTTTTCATCCAAAAAAAGCGGACCAGGCGCAGCGGCTCTATGGAGCGACTGGGCGATGCGATGCCATTGCGCTTTTGGTATTATCCTCATGAAATCAATTTGAACAGGGGGACGTCGTCAGGAGGAGAAGGCATCTCGGCGGCGTCGAAACCAACTTGAGCGACACAGAAGAACGATGCTACGCGTTACAGTCCAACATTTGTTTTTGCTCGGCGATGGTTGCAACCAATTAGCACACCACTTGCGCTCGGAGGCGAATAGCTCCTGACAAGGCGCTCCTTCTCTCGAGCCTCGCTTCTATTTCAGCTGCTGTGCTGCTTTTTGGAAAAAGGTGGCAGACTATACAACACACGCAACTTCTCATTTCCAGGATATAGGGGGGGGGGGGGGGGGGGGGAATTTAGCGTAGCACATACTCCAAAGCCAATAAATCCCCGAAGCGCATTTGACAATTCCTTCCCCTCTGCTGAGGAGCAACAATAAAGGAAGCATGTAAAGGTCCCTGCATGAAGCGCCTCTTAAATCACGTAACTCCAGCTATTCCATGGTGAAAAAGAAAAGATGCATTTGATCCTTAATAGGCCCTAAGCAGAGGCAGATATGTGGGGGCATGGTGGTGCTACAAATGAATGACACTGGGTACCATACAGTAGACTACTCACCATTAGCACAGCAAAGTTATTATGATGGGTGCAATGAATAGTGGTCGTGTTGCCCCCGGAGCCTGTTATGTGGCAGCCCTCTGCCCTCCAGCCACCGTGTCCATCCAGTAGGTCAAAATCCCAATAGGCTGCGGTGGGGTCTACACCCAGTGCGAAGTGCCTGAGAGCAATAGTAACGGAGTGCACGGCGCTCCCGAGGCTGCACCCATCTGCAAGAAAAACATTCAATTAAGGAAACCAAGTGGAAAGTCTATAAGTGCTATGGCCAAAAGAAGCGTGGACATAGGGCGCATACATTAACATACAAACACATACACGAGCGTTATGTAGACATTGCTCAGGTGACTAGTACTGCAGTTGACAGACTGTTGTGTGAAGTGTTGTAAATTAACTTTCATCTAAAATAGAAACCCAACGTAGCATTTTTGTATATGTATGCTTCAGTGATGTGGAATGTGATGCGGTGATTCATACATGTACATGCAATAAACAACAGAAAGTAATTAGGCTTTGATTTATTTTGGCAACACGGCACACTATGGATGCAAAGCTCGTGTGACAACATGTTGCGCAGAGCAAACTGATAGACAGTGCGTGCGTGTGTGTGTGTGTGTGTGTGTGTGTGTGTGTGTGTGTGTGTGTGTGTGTGTAAGCATGTCGGCAATACAGTGCAGCGTTGACATCACAGACATGATGATGATAAAAATGGATTTCCTCTTACCTAATTTGGTGAAAGCAACTGGTGTCGAAACGCTCCTACGCTTCCCATCGTCTGCGAGATTGGACGAATTCCCCGTGCAAGGAAAGAGTTTCCCATTGCGAAACACAATAAACTGCAGCTTGCAAGTGGAGTTATCAACAGATTGCAACGCAGAGGAGGAGATAGGCGTACCAGCCAGCGGTAAATGGATTGAGGCGACTGCCACTGAGTTCTGCGGGTGGAACAAAATAAAGAGAGGAAAATAAAAATTAAATAATGTCTCCGAGATGCGCAGGGGAAAAAACAAACTCCCATAGAAAAAGACTGACAATTTATTTCCTCTCCAGGAGTGGAGTCGACCATAGACCACAAGTGACCAAGGGAATGAGAATCATGTTTGAAGCGCTCTAGTGCGCCTATTTGGTCAGGCTCCCTGCCGCAGAGGTGGAAATGGTTCTTACCATTTCGGCTTGAGGGCACATCAACACTGCAGCTTGATTTAAAGAGACAACCGGTCTCACTTTATCTTCTTTTCAACGACTATAAACACACAAAAACAAAACATCCTTGGCAACATTTGGAGGAAAAGGGTTTCTAGGAGGAAAGCATGGCTTGGGTATGTGAAGGTGTTGGCACTCGCCATCTTTGAGCACAAGTGAATCTAAACTAATCTTGTAAACATGCTTTTTATTTCTGTAACTGCAAGCAAAACCCCTCCAAGAGTCCCCTGTGCAGCCAGAAATCCCATCAGAGTTGCATTCAAGATCCACAATCCCTCTGATCTGCTGTGCCCTGTAGCTGATCATGTTTACATAATTAACACATTACATATTGCAGTCGGGTCTGTATGCCCTTTTGGTCCCAAGAAAATGTGTGCTAAAAAAACAGGAACAATGCCTGTTGGAGCTGCATGATAACAGCAGCAGGAACTTTGCCACAGCTATAGTTGGATTGTAGCCCCTGGTGGACGGAAATGTTGCTCAAGGGTGTGTGGACTGGTGAGTGGCTGCACTTAGGAAAGGACAGGCAGCACTTAACCCTGCCACAAGATCAAGTTTAATAATAAAAAAAGCCTTCAAAATGGCCCAGTCAGCAAATAAGAGCTGCATATGTGACTACACACTCCACTTTACGCATCCTATCAGGTAATGCAACTGCACAGGCTGTGACCGGCACAATATTTCATACATAAAGGTAATGTAACATGTATAAAAGCAACGTTTTCAACACACATGATGTTAGTTGTAATTTTCTCCGAATAGTGCTAATCTTCTGGTTCCTTCGACAGAAGCTGTTGAATTTATTAGGACATTTCTGCACCATGAATTTAATTTCTAGGAAGAAGCGAGACCCTGTTTATCCATTAAGTGTCCCTGACGGAGAACGATGCTAATGACGAGGCTGATGATGTGTTCATTGTCAAGGTAATGATTGTGTTTGTTACGCGGGGGCTCACTTTCCAAATGGAGTCGGTTTTGTTCGGCTTTCAATCACGTCACCCTACAGTGTGAGCGGATCAGCACTTTGAGCCTGAAGGGGAAGGAAGCTTCCGGCCCAAGATGGATGAGGATGCCCATAAAGTGCCCTTACAGTTAATGGGGAGCTGCTTACTCAGACGTTCAGCCCAATCAATGTCGAGAATGATTACATTTCTTAATCAAGTTAAACAAGAGCTCCTTTGCTCCTTTATGTTTCTCCAGGGTTCCCACAGCTTAAGGTGTAAGATATATTTAAACAACTTTACAAAACTGAAGGAAAGAAATGATATTATTGTGGCGAGTCCCAGCACAAAATACATCGTGCCTCGTGCACATTACCGTTTCAGCCATGCACATGGAACATTTAGAAGAAGTGGATGTCGTCCCTGTGACGTCACCCATTGGTTTGGGGACTATCCTATTACGCTTTCCTGATGTGTGTGACGTAAATGCAAGAGGCATTGGGTAAATTATTTGAAAAAAGGATGTTACCAATCATTTGAGATTTTTCATTGCAATTACAGAAGAGAAGAAAAGCATTTTTAAGACTTGTGAAAGATTGATTCAAGGCATTTCAATACACATGAAGGTCTTATGTTTTAGATTAATGAATTCAATGCTTTTGAAGACTTCTTTAAGGTCACAGAACCCAGTTGGTGTTTGTTAAATGTGGGAGCCCTGCCCTGGCGATGATAGGCTTCGTGACTTCCTCGTATACACAAGGTTGTTTTCATCCTCCATTCTCCTGGAAAACGCAGTGATTAAGCACAATTCCTTTACATTACACCCACCGTGTGAGGAGCCAGCGGTGATTTTACAGTATCGGGATTGTTCACTATTAGTTTCTGCATTGACTCACTCTTGAAAGGCTATTGATTTTCATCCTGCAGCGTGTGTATGTGTGGGGAGAGGAGAAAAGACAGAGAATCCTTGCCTTCAAATTTATGTTGCATCATTTCCTTTCTCCAAACAGCTCAAGCTTGGAAGTCTTTTTCCTAGACGTCATGAGATACAGACATCACAGATAGAGGCGGAGAGGATTTGAGCCTTGGCGGCCATCGAGAGATGAAAGAGTTAAACAGGAGGCGGGGCCAGCACTCTCTCCGAGGGGTCCCTTTTCGTACGGTGAACACAGATGCCAGGTGACCTCCATCCCTCTGGGGAATGTTTTTCAAGGCGCACAACTCACAAAAATAAATCTTATCTTGTATACTTGTTCCCTCATCTCTTTCTACATCTTTTATCCTCTTTAATGTGGCATATCAAAGGGATTTACAGCCCAGAGGGTGTGCTATAAGCCACGGCTTGCGCAAGGTCCCGTTCCAAACGACAATCTGTGTTCCTCCTGAGCAACCTAAACAGCTACATTTCCTCAACCCCGACGCCACCGGGGACCTCACACTTCAGAGTTGATTTAGCTGGTTGTACCTCAGCCGTCTGACCTTCCTCCAAGCCCCTCCCGTTACAACAGGGCAGCATGCTGTAGCCTTAGTAACCATAATCACGCGCTCCCCTCCATCTCTCGCTCTAGCCTCAGGATCATTCTGCTTCTCCTATTTTTTTCTGCTTCTTCCTTTCCCTACAGAGGGCATCCAGGTGAAGGTCAGCTCCTATTTCAGACTGTTCCTTCTCCTCCACCTCCCTCCCTTCATCCTCCCCCCACCTGCTCCTCGATGCACGGCCCTGCTCGATAGAACCACAAAGCTGCAAAACAGCCTGCAGGGCAAAACACAACAGCGCTGTTTAACCCGGGGCAGCCACCAAATCACAGCAGAAACATCAAACTTAAACATGGCTCCATGACTTCACAGGGGGGGATTACTGTCGATGTGTGTTTAGACAAAGAGGTGAAAATTAATAGCCAGTAAGTGTGTTTTTATTGCATAATTCAAAATTAGAAAAAAAAGCTACGGCTCTGTGCCTTTGTAGATATATCTGTGGGAGAGATACATTTATTTATTTGCGCAGGCGGCAACTTGAAAATTAACTATAATTGAAATGAATTTCGCTCAAAGGGCAGCCCGCTGAGCTCGGCCCCAGCCGAGGAAAACTGCTGACGAGCATGATGGGAGATTTGCATAATTCTTTCTTTGTAATCATTGGCAGTCCTGTCAGCACAGACGTGGTCAAAGACACAGTGACCATGACAAATAGGTAGACATCAGGAAACTTTAGGGGGTCATTTCTGCCCATAATGTTTCAGAGTCTGACAATGAATCACATTTTGCTCAGAAGCAACATTTAGCCAGACCTTGTACACACGCCTCTGCTGGAGCTACTTTCCAGGTTTGTATTTGTATAGCCCAACATTAAAAATATACACAAAGGAAACATAATTATACAACAGTGATTGCCATGGTTGCAGCTTGAAAGGCGTTACAGCATTATTATGTTGTAGCGTTGTTAGCATTACTTATCAAGAGAAATTAAAACACAGTCCTACACGGTTGCCATGCCAACAGGAGTATGTTTCCTCCAGACAGGTTGTGTTGGTTGTGAGGGAGGGTGGGGGTTGGGGGGTTGGGGGGGGGGGCAGTTTTGAAGCAGGAAATCAGGCTCTTTGGAGTGGCAGATATGTGCTTCAGCTGTCAGCTACACTCTCCTCAGTCAGCTCTGACTCAAGCAGTCACATCACAGGGTTGTGTCTTAATAAAACACATTCAAAAGGCTGCAACAGTTGGACCACATTGTTTGATTAAAAGGCCGATGTGGATTACAAATGAATGGATTAATTTTTCTGCAAAAGCATAACTAACAATATTAGCTGCAGGGCGATTGATAATGAGCCAAAAAGAGCAGACTCTTTGAGACAAAACAGATCTTAGGAGGGAAATTCACAGCATTAATTAATGCAATATACATGGCTCTCTACAGAACCTCCATTGTATCCAGAGATGTTTTGTAAGAGTTTGTCTCATCAGTCTCCCGATGCCACGTCAGTGCAGCCTACATGCCCATTATTAGTGAAGCCAAAGATGACTGTGATTCAGGACAGAATGTTTCTTAAAGCACATGTTTTCAGGCAGCACTGTAATAATGAGAAACTATTCGACCACACAAAGGGGGAAAAAAATAACATTATTCCATTCCTCTGAGTCATCTCCCATTATTCTTAAAGGGTCAGTTCACCCAAATCACAAAATAACATATTCTAACTGGGTGGTATCAATCCATGCAGACAGTTTCTGTTTAATGTGCAGAGGTTTTTTAAATATCCACTGATGAATCTTGCGATGTTGTTAGATATATAGAACTGCTCACTGACAACTGTCCACAGGGAGGTGTACATAATTATCCACAGTAAAAGGATGGAAAGCATCTTTATCGCCAGAACAAATGTTGATATTGGACGATTTGTTCAAAACTCCAGATGAAGTTAAACAACAATGTCTTTTAGGTTTTTAAAAGATAGAATATATTGCTTTTTGCAATATATGTGCATGACAATTACAGAAAGGCAGGTTGCTTCCGAGTTCATATGAAATGAGTCAATGAAATGTTTTATCCTGTGAGCACCACAGATACAGTTACAGTGACCTCTATTGTATTGTCATCTGTATTATTTTGGATCAAGGTCTCTAATTAAATAGCCACATTTCCTGCATGAAATAAGTCTGTTTTGTTACGATTGGTGGTTCATTCCCAGTTTGGCAATAACTAAACTAATCAGAGCTTTGTGGGTCAAGGATAAGGACATCATCTTCCTGTATCAGAGCCAAAAAAGTAGCTACATCCAAAATAGTGACAGAATAATGGCGTCAATTTCAGATGAGATCAATGAAGCTGCACCTGCTGCTTTAAGTCAAATGACGGAAATAACAACTCTTAAATCTTCTATCATTGTGACAAACGTTAACCTAATGCTGGATTCACACTTGAAGCAAGGAGTTAACAGCAGTCCTAGGTTTTATTTATAGTTTAGTGTTGGATTCTGCCCGCTGATAGCTGACTCAATTATTTCTGCCTTGTCTCATTACTGAGACTGCTGCTGTGGAATCAATGTAAATGTTTGAGGAGACACACATCAATTATGGCATCGCTACTGTGGCTATGTGGGTAAGCTGTGTAACCCTATAAATCCACCTTAACTGCTCATAACAACCCCTACCTCAGCCTCTGTTTCTTCTTATCGGCCTAACACTGTATTACTGGAGTTGTGGAATATATTCAAGATAGGAAATAAAACCCAAA
Organism: Cottoperca gobio; assembly: GCF_900634415.1. Classification (NCBI taxonomy): domain Eukaryota; kingdom Metazoa; phylum Chordata; class Actinopteri; order Perciformes; family Bovichtidae; genus Cottoperca; species Cottoperca gobio. The sequence continues at coordinate 4,979,966 of NC_041369.1, forward strand.
ATATCTGCATGGCTGAATACCCCTGTGAGTATTTGAGAGAATATGTTGATTTGTAATGTGGATGACCCAACCCTTTGATATAATGAATATATAACTATAAACTATTCTTGTCTTTGAGGGGAAATTTGACTTTATCATTAATCTGCAATTTACATTTCAGTGAAAATCCAGTTGTGCTGACACACTGACTCAAAAGGACTGTGTCTCGATGGTTCAGGTGAAAACATGACATCTGTGTCTCTATTGTCTCACTGTTAATGAGCAGATAGAGTAAAGGTTTCGATGCGTCCTTTAGTAAATAACATTCATATTCTTGTCTGTTCGAGGTGAAGACACGACTCTCCAGCGAGCGCCTGCAGAGAGAGCCAATGACAATCCCAGACCCTTTAATCTATTCATGCATTCATTCACTCTCCAAACCATTCATTACCTGTTTATTCACTAACATGTTCACTCTGAATAATGCTGAATATATGATATAATTGGGAAGAGTCAGCATCCGGTCCACAACAATATACCTTTTAACCGTAGGCTGAGAAAGGATTTCACACACACACACAGACACACAAACATACACACACACACGTGGGTCCTTTTGGAGCGAGTCCAGGTCGTGCTTTACTATCACCACATGTTCTCTCCCACGCTCATGCTTCTCAAGTCTGATTCAGCTGCGGGGCAGGGAGACAGGATTAATGAGCGGTCATTTGGTGCAGCAATAACAGTTGGCTATCACACAAAGTGGGTGTTCTAGCACTGCCCGAGAGGTGAAACACAGTCATAACTTTGGATTAGACCGCAGGGATAAGCGTATAAATTCCACTTAATTCAGTAGATCTAAGAGCTCTGTTTTGTTCAATTGCTTCCAAATCATCCTGATTTTGGGCCATTTGTCCAATGTAGAAAAGGACAAGACAACCATACCATCATGGTCATGTTGAGCCTCTAGATTATTAATAGATTTCTCACTTCTGTCGCACCTGTCGGACGGTGTTATTTCAGACACACTGCGTCTCAAACCAGAAACTAATGTACTGCGCTGATATCAAATGTCACAACTCGTCCGTCGATCGCACGACTGTCAGAACCACAGGTTTAACCAGAACGTGTGCATTCCACTCCAACAGCGTGATTAAAGCAGATCTCCATGAAGAGAGAGGGGGTAGAACAATTGTGGTCTCTTTGGGCCTTTTCAGATTGTAATTTGAGATTTGGTTCGGAGGTGAAATGGATGTGAACTGGTGTGTGTGCTTCGCAGATTGAATCATTCAATTACTTTCCAGTCGCTATTTGATTTTCCGCGTGTGTGGTGTTTATGACAATCGCTCAATTTTGCCGAGCTAAGGCTAACTATTTATCCCCTAAACGTCTGCCATCAAACCGTTTTCAGTTTGAGGGGAAAAGGTGAGCTTGGTAAATGAACTGGAATAGTTACGTTGAGTGTAACCCTAACAGTTGATGTTCATGCTGCAACACAAACATGATTTGAGATGTGTATCTTGTCTCCCTTCCATGATGTATAGTATGTATTAGTATAGTAATTACCATTGACCTATGTTGGCCCATAGTGTCTCCTTCTTATTTAGTTTGCAGCGGCAACAAAGTATAGTTAGAGCTGTCTCCATGGTAACCTGCCAATGAATCTGAGTGACTTAACAATTTCCCTCCACGGTGGCAGAGCAGGGGGCTAGCGGGCGCTTCATGTGTTATGAGCCTTAACATCCACATGGGTATGCATGAATATGCATGATTGTGGGGAGCAGGGGGTCATTCATCGATGAACCACCCTCTCAAACAACTCTTCAGCTGAGATCAAACTATTAAGATCTCAAAGATATAAAAAAAAACCCAGTTATTAAATTTTCATATGTGATTTAATCAACCCTCAGGAAAGTGTAAGATTTCTTGTGAGCTTGATAATGCAATATATAGAGTGGTCTGAGAGCTGCTCATTGCTGGTAATTCAACACAGGCTGCAGCTTTATAGGATTTATCCTCAAAGAAATAGGAGGATAACTGATTTTTCCATTCAAATTAAACTAGATGGATGGAAAGAGCGGAGGTTATGTTTATGTGTACCGAACCGACAAACCGACATGGACTCACTGAGGTTATGTTTTGCACTGTCAACTAAAAAACGTTACCACAGTGGAGTGGTAACGTTACAAAGCATAGAGAGCCAGAGTAAATGAGTCAAATTTAACAACGTAATACTTCTTCCACACTGTAATGTCAAAGCGTATAAAAGCACATTCCTAAACTGATGAGTGACTTTGTTTGGCTAATTTTTTGTAACCCGTGTAGCATTAAAACATAGCACACCTATAAAGCTAGCTAAATAGCCAGCCGTCTGCAACTTGGCTGGCTAGCTTGGGAATTCCACCATACTTTAATGCTACACTGGTTACAGAAAATGAGCCAAACAGCAGGCTGGTGGCCCACGACTGCCCCGGGTCTAACGGTCCCTATACCTCACTCCCCACTACTCCGGTCAAGCAACGTAGCCTGCTATCCGTCTCCAGAGCTGTGTCTGCTCTCTTTCCAGGGATATGCAACCACACTGTGAGGCCCCACTAATGTGTGTTGTCACCATAATAGCTAACAACAATCGCCATTTTCTTTTGTACTCGTCAAATGATCTCGTAAAACCATTTAATCTATTTTTCTATTCTATTTCTCCTACACAGTGGCATATCATCCCTCACATCTGCACACACCTGCTGCTGCGTGCAAATGAATGAGAGTCCAGGGGGTCCAGAGGGTCTAGAGGGTCCAGAGGTCTGCATAGCTAAGACAAATCACTCCGAGGAAAAGGAACAAAGATTTTGGAGATGAATCACCTCCGTGCACAAGTGTCTAAACAGCATAACAAGACTTCTACGGTCCACACATTGTGCTATATGATGCAACAAGCTGACTGCTTCTAGCTGAACCTTACACACACACACACACATGTGTCCTGTCAGGACAAACACAACAACATGGAATTCACCACGCAGCGCTGTGTAAAGGCAAAGGCTGCAGAGTGGGAACATTACATGGCAAATCATCATAAAAGTCTTAGGTCCAGGACCAGGTCATGCTACATGCTTAAATAAGGTGTTAATTGCAATTATAGCTATAGCCATTTTTTAAACCAGCACAGCAATTGCGAATATGAAAATGTACAAAGTCTAAAAATAGACATTGCTTTGCTTAAATGTATTTAAGATACCATTATCATTGTCTAGAGACGACATCTTCAGTAGCCTGTTCTCTCATTTTGCATTTAACGTCTTGTCTGGAAAATGCCCAAGGGCATTGCCAGGGAAAATCTAGAGGATCTGGGAAGGAAATTAAAGCACAGAAAAAAGCGAGAAGGAGAGTGCCGTATGTTTATGGCCTCCTTTTACCATATTAATCCCTTCCTACTAATCCTTCAGCTGCACCAAATAAAACTGTAATGGCTTTGGTGGTCATCTTTATCTCATTGGGCTGATGATGAACTCTCTGGTGAAAATGAAAAACTCACCACCAGGCCAGTGGAATGTTTATTACGCAGTTAAAGGTTGTATTAATCAGTTCCTACGTGTATGTGTGTAACAGTGCAAATGTGATGCAGAGCAAGACAAAAAAACAAGAATAAGTGTATTAACCAAACATAACCCACCCAGGATAAAGCTTCCACCCACTGTGCTTAGTCACATAACATTAGCTTTATCAAAATTCTAGCCTCCACATTTTGAAGTCAAAAAGTTTGTTTCTTCACACAATCATAGCTGGACATATAATATTTACTTTTCTAGTAAAAAGTGAAATCTTACGGAAACCTCTTCATCTTGATTTGTATGTGTATTAAATTCCAAACACTTATAGGTTCTCCATATAATTGCTGACTACACAATTTCGGTTTTGCACCTCTTCAAAGCTTCAAATCCCCAGAGCTACTGTTTCATGGGGGCAAAGAAATATAGCACCTTGTCCCCAGAAGTATAACGTCGTCAGACCAATATCTGATGGGTTCAGAGTTTGCAACTACAACAACTACAGAGTAGGTAGTGGCAAGTATCTAAAATTACAGAAGAGGTTAAAAACTGGACAATTATCAAATATGTGCACAAATGACTTGTGTTTATGTCCTCCGCAAGCCTTTTCTTGACAACAGATACACTTTCAAACAGCTGCCAATCACTTTGCACGAATAAGTGGGGAAGGTGCGTTTGGCAGTGCAGAACATCATAGAGATAAATACATACTTGTTTAGGACTTGGACTTGGCTTGGACTTGTTGGTTTTGACTTAGGGTTTCACAAGACTTGTGACTTACTTGCGACTTAGAAAACAATGGCTTCGTCCCACCTCTGCATGTGCTGCTGCTGCCAGTGTTGGAGGTCCCTTTCTACTTGGATCTCTTCGATTCAACTGCGATTTGGATCAGATCAAATTGTCCTCAGGTCTTAGACCTGATGTAACTTTCCTCAGGTCCTGATTTGGATTATTTTTATTTTTGTTGAGATTCATTAATGCACTTTGGTTTTTGGTCGGTTTCAGATCCGGACCAAACTATTGGACCCGTGAAGACATTCCATTACAGCCTACACGTGGTGAGTATTTCACATTAAACAAAAAGATTTTCATTTGAGTTTTCCGCTCATTTAAATGTGATTATCCTGTTTTACGTTAGACAGAGAAACCTTTAAATACAGTTATGGGGAAGCTATCTTATGAGTAACATACAATAGTTACAATTTTATTAATGTGACAAGAAATAAACGATTCCTCAAAGTTGAGTCTATCAGTTTTTATGTAATGCATGCACTTGTGATGTGTTTGTCCACAGCTGCTGTTTGGTATTCTGTACAAGTCTTCCAGTCTTGGTCATGCCGAGGAATCCAAGACACTTCAACGTAAGCAAGTGTAGGATGGAGGATTTATTGGAGCGCTCTTGTGCCTCAAACGCACATCCCTTTAATCGATCTGTTGAAGCATTACCATAGTCAGCTCACTCTGACTGTTCAGCTCTCCCCCACCCCCCTCCATGTTTGGATCAATGAAGGTCCCCTCCATAGTCATCCCAACCCCCCCTCCAAATACAGTGGGACCAGAGTCAATTGACTCATATATATATATATATATATATATATATATATATATATATATATATATATATATATATATATATATATAGTGAAAAGAGAAGGAGACTTGTATTTCTCAATCGACCATCATTCTAACTTTATCCAGCGCCATGATGGTGATGGCCATGATGGGAAAGGCAATTCTCTTAATAAGATGAACAAAAAGATGATGGTATGAGCTTACTATGTGCAAATGAAATCCACTAGGATCTGCACTCAATTCGTCAGCCATTGAATCTGTTAAACTGAGGTAATATACTGGTGTCAATATATTGCCGATTTTTCACAATGGCAATAAAAAGCTGGTGTGAGCCCTGTGGTAATGGAGTTGGTCTGAACTAGTGACTTCAAATATATATTAAAATACCAGGTTAAATTCCAAGTGCACAGAGACGCACTTAGTTGACCGCATAGGGATTCTCATACATGAAGTGATGGTAAAGAATACACTAAATGAGACATATTCTTACAGATTCATTCATATTCTTCCGCTGATTATTCCGATTATCGCTTATGTATTTTGTGGGAGAATTGTAAGGATCTATTAGAAAGTAAACAGCAAACAGGAAATGAAGTGAGGGAGAAATGGGAAACATTCAACAAAGGACCCCAGCCAAACTCAATTCATGGGATAACTAGCAAGTAGAGATGAATCCATTGTCAATTAATTGGTAAAGCTGATAGAAAGTAAATGAATTAGTGTGTATTTAGATAATCGAATAATTGTTTGTTATTTGTTATGCAAAAATGTAAAGAAATTGCTGTTTACAGCTTCTGTTACAGTTCCAAATGTGAATAATTGGTTTTCTCCAGTCTTCTATAACAATGTTTGACCGTTGACTAGACCAACAAGACGTTTGAAGACATCAGCTTGGATTCTGGCAAACTGGGATTGACATCTGTTGCATCCCTAAAAGCAAAAGGACTTCAGGACTCATTTTACAGTACTACAAAGGTTAACCGTGCATATTGCAAAATAATATAAGTGTAGCTGAAGCGTCCAAAAAAGTTGGAATTTCCCATTAATTTGTAGTGTTTATTTTGTTGGTGGGAACCTTATAGTACTGTTAATCTATCACATTTTTTTCTTATGTTACCATTTGTCTCCAGGCACATAAAAACAAACATTTCCCTTGTCTCTGACCGAGGTCCAAGGTCAGAATCTATATTTAATGGCTGCACATCATAACGTCAGTGTCAATTTATCAGGCTTTTACACAGTCACCCATACCACATCAGTGAAATAAACAGACAGATGATTTGGATGGAGCAGACCTAACTCGAGCCAATCTACCCACAGCACACAGTCATCCATCTACAGAGCCCCCACTTGGCCCAGATTAGCATCACACAAGAGGGCACACTTTGAAGATTCTGTCTCAAAAAGTGATTAGCTGGGAGCCAGCCATGTCACCCAACAGGGACTTATTAGCTATCCCACTTAGTGTACACAGTGACCACAGAGAGACAGGGAGAGGTAGAGGGAGAGAAGTCATTCATCAGAGATATGTTTTCACCCTGATTAGGAAACAAGCAAAGTAATGGTGTTAACAACCCACTGACCTTTGTCTCATCTTGCTGTTTAACATATGCTTCAGAATGCTACAATCATCCTTGATCCAAGCGATGGAGCCTGGGAAAAAGGTGGAACAAAGAGATTTGAAGCGATTGTTTTTGATTGATTTTTGTGCTTGTTCCAAGTTGGACCGTAAAATCGATGATTTACCTCTCCAGCTTAGTTTAGGAGCATACAGCCTGACTCTTTTTCACTGAGGAGTACCATCCATTCTTTAAAGGGGAAATATGCGAGCAGAGCAGAGGCTATTTATGATTCAGAGTCTGGGCCAGCATCATAGCTCTTAACATGGAGATGGCTGAGCCGGCGGGTAGAAGCTAATGGTGCCAACCGCGCTAATAATGCTAACAATGGCAACAGTGCTGACAGACCCAACAGGGGGAATATCGCTGCTCTAACTTATCTCAGGAATATCTTGACATAAAGCCAAATTACATGTTATTTTATTGGTACTGATAATCGTATTAAACACTTGCAAATTGCAGTGTAATTATTCAGTTTATGTGGTATCACAAAATGAAAGTTATTACAGTGTAGGCCTGGGGTATGAGGGCTGTAATATAAAACCCTTGTTTACTTTCTTTTCACTGTAATTATAGTGCAGGTACAGGATATGCAGGCTCTAAAATAATGTTGTTATGTACCCAGTAGCAGTAGGTTCCCAGTAAGTGATTTCATTTAATTTATTCTTTTTAAATAATTGTAAGGGAAAAGTACAGAGAAACAATGACGGCTGCAGAAGCCATGTCTGATGTGCTGTACATTAAATATTGCTAAAGTTAATTACCAACAATGACTTGATGGGCATTGGTAATCCAGATACAATTACATGTTACAGTTTAACATGTTAAAATCAGTGCATTTATTGATCTAAATCAAGAACAACCATCCACACACACACACACACACACACACACACACACACACACACACACACTCTCACAAGAGAGAATTGACTCAAGTACAGGAATAATGACGAGTTGGTGTCATGATTACAGTTCTGGACAAGTTTTGATGAGGACTTGAATGTTGTTGAAATGGTATACAAACATTTTGAGCTGGCTGGTAGGGAATTCCAGAGGGTGGATGCAGTTTGTGCAAAGGAAGTCATATAGTGTCTAATTCGACAATTTCCTTCTGATATAAAAGTGTTAGTGGCAGTATAGTGGGGTCTAGTAATGAAAGTGTTGAAAATAGATTGAGCTTAATGGTACATTTAAATGTACCATTATGTATGTGATGTTGGAATATTTAATAAAATGGTCAAAAATGAGAACAACATACTTCTTTAGGATATTGCAATGACGACATTTTAGTAGTTTCTTGTAAATGACTTTCTTGAAACCAAGAGTTATGTATGAAGGATGAGTAAAAATCATTGCATGAATAAACGTTAGAGCTATATCAAATGGTAAGCATTGTCTGATTTGCATAAAGGTTTGAAGATTAGCCCTAACAGTTCTCCCTTACTGTTTGCATGTTTGTCAAACCTTAGCTAAGAGTCCAAAATGAATTGCTACCTCATACAGTATGTACAAAGTATTTACAGTGTAATTAGTGGGCTGTCAACAGTTATTTTTTCAACAGAAATATGGTTTAATCTCTAGCCATTGGTACATGTATATTGTAGGACTAGATTCAAGATTAAAATATACTTTAGTACTTTTAATTTTTTGCAGCAATGTCCTGAGAGCTCCTTGAACTCAACAAGACTAACAGCTAAATAAACATCCAAATGTATGCACAAACATACAGCACAGCATCCCATGAAGAGGCAGAAGGCATACTCCACCTTGACTCTCCTCTCCAGTGTCAGACTGTAGTGGGATTCAGCTATGGTAATGTTGGCGGGAATGGATGAGGGGGGGGTTATACCAACAAACCCATTGCTGCTGTCCACTCTGTCCTCAAAGTGACACTATCTAGCTGTTTGCCTGCGATCCTTTGACCCCAGGCTACCACTGCCAGCCATTTCCGGCTCCATCAAACGAAAGAGCCTGCCACATGCCCCTCAACCACCGTCGCTATGTCACAGCATTTGAGCTACAAGCATCTCAGGGGTGTGAGCTAATTGGTCACTTAATGGCAGTCAGTCTGTCTCAACCACTCTCTTCAGAAGAGGTTAGTGCTGTCATCAAGGCATCATTACGGCAAGAGATTTGACCGCTGTGTTGGGGCTGATACAAAGATTTGCTCCTTGCTTCGACCTCGGATTCATTTAAAAGTCAATCTGGCTACTTAAATGCTGTAATTCAAGCAATATTACTTTAGGTTTCCGTGTCCGTAAAAGGTTTGTCCACTAGATCACCATTAAAATAACTTTCCTGACAGTACTGAGTTAAGTGCTTGCTGTCGAGTTTGTGAAGTGCCTTTCCAATAGTTTAGTTGTCAATCAAACAGTGTATGGTGATGTCTTTCCTTGAGTTATCTGTTAATAAAGTTTGAGTTTCAATATGTCTTTGCCTGTTCAGGCATGGTGGCTGTCCCCACTCATGCTAACTACCTAGGTCTTCTTCTACTTCCTTAATTCAAGGTCTTGCTCCCGCTGCTGGAAACGTAAAGTGAATCACTGTCCGTACACTAGAGTTAAAACAAATAGTAATTAACAGAAGACTAATAGGCAACCATTTTAATAATGGATTAGTTGTTACTGTTACTCAGTTCCACTTTCTCAAATGTGAGGATGTTCTGCCTTTTCTATAATAAACTAAATATCCCGCACGCACCACCAGACTCAGGGACAGTTTCTACCACTTCCAGACCCACAGACACACTCACTCACTGTCTGCACTAAATAAACATAAATATTATTATTATTGTACTGCACAACCCCTCTTTTTTCATATATGTACATACGCTATATTGTTTTTTATTATTATTTTAACTTAATTTTATATAGTACTGTATTTTATATATTACATTTTATATTTCTTATTTGACTGCTGAGCTGACATGCTGTCTGTCTTAAACACATTTCATTGTACCCTTGACCCTGTGCTAACCTCCATTTGACGAATAAAACTTAAAACTGAAATGGATCACAGCGTTTTGGACTATTGGTTGCACAATGGTTGGAAAACGACACATGAAACTAACAAAAACTTATTACAATGTTCATCTCAGTTTCCCAAGATGATGTCTTTAAATGTCTTGTTTTGACAAAAATATTCACTGTAATATGATAATAAAACATAGAAAAGCAAGATTAACTGAAGCCTGAAAACAGCATTTTCTGCCATTTCTGCATGAAAAATTACTTTAACGCTTAATTGGTTTACAAATTCGTTTTTTTCTTACAAATCGACTAAACGTTTAGTTGACTAATTGTTGCAGCTCAGATAATTACTCTAATAATATTATTAAAATAATTATTCTGATGTCAGCAAACTGTTTCTTATTCACAGCTGACAAGAGAAACATTTGCATTAATCTGGAATCGTATTCTGGTGATTTACGTAATTACAATGCACTCTCCTTTTACCTCTGCTTTGGTCTCCACCGACTTTTAGGGGAGAATATCTGCTTTGTAGCTGCTAAATGTTCCACTTTCTTTACCAGCTAGTTGCTAAATTATGTGTTTGGCTTTTTGGTGCCGTGCAGGGAGTGTACTGTGGGTATATCAGAGCTTTATCACTAAAAACAGCTGTTCAGTCTGATGATAGCAGTCTGAAGACCAACTCTATCAAAGAAAAATACAACAATGATCCAAAATAGAAAAAAAAAATCAATAGAACTAAAGTACAATGATCAACTCTAATGGCTTTATTGACATCAGATCTCTTACGTTTTACTTCAGAAATTCCTGGTTTTCCATATAATGAGCCATTTAGTTGTATGTGAAATACAACTCCATTCTTTTTGCAATTTATTGACATTTTTAGATTTAAGTCAAATATAAACAAATACAAGTGGTAGTAGAACTAAAGGGAATATTTAGCCTTATAAAGAATGAACATGTACAGAAGATTGCAACTGAGACATGAGAGAAGGGGATTTTAACAAACACAATCAAATCAGACAAGAGAAGAGGATCAACAAGTGCAGATGCAGGAAATACATGATTGTTTTTAAATATTTGCTTTGATTATAGAAAACCTTGGCATTAGTAGTTTCAATTATGTATTAAAAGATGCTTAGAGCAAGTCATCATTCCCTCTCTAATATATATTGTATTGTTGACAATGTTGCTTTTTCACCATAGACATTTGCATTGGCCTGGGGCTTGGGCCTGGGTCATCTGTACCCTTTGACATCCCCTGGTAGCGGGCCTGGCCACATCCACTTTCACATACACATAAACAACCAAAGTGCAGGGAGGCTGCAGATGAGAAACCAGCTCAATGAGACCATGGTGGGGATTGTGACACGTCTCCCTCAAACACTCTTCTCAAAAGTGAGCCTCCAGGGAGATTTGTATGAGAATGGATGCGTGACAGCGGCTAGCACCAGCAAGACTTTGGTTCCACTCCAGGGATGGACCTGCCTTTCCATGTCAGTGTAAATGTGATTTTCACTCAGTTAAAGCACCCCAGGTACCTCCTCGCCTCAGATCCCGGATTAAGGTGTGAGAGTGATAGTTAGAGAGAGAGACAGTAACACAGAGACAATGTGAGAAATTAAATCAGTGTGAGACAATCTGTGGATATGCTTGTATGCATACGTACAGACACGCACGTGTACATACTGTTGATGCGCTGTATCCCATGTGAAGTGTCCTGTATGACCATAATGCACATAACATTCACTGCTGGGATCAAATGTAATTTCACACAGACAATGTCTTTCCCTTTAGAATTCAAAACGTGTTCAAGCAACACCAATATGAAAGTTATCTATCTGTCTGATAAAATAGCAACGGTTTAAAAAGGTTTATATAAGTATTGTTACTGTGCTATAATAACCTATCATAGTAGCCTATAATAAGTTAGCTGTAGGAATGTCAGTGATTTAACTGTAAGTCGCTGTTGATCGACAAAAGATGTAGGGACTGGAGGGACATGTGTCTGTCAAATAATTGGAAAGATAAGAACACTTCATTGTGCTCAATGTGGCAGTCCTGAGAGCTAGCTGACTAACCCTGACTGAGAACCCAGTTGATATAGTTTGGTGACTCCGACAACATGAAGTCCTCCTTACTAACTCCTTAAAAACACTCGTTTTAGAAACGTTTTTCTTTATTCGATGCGTTCTGTTCGTCTCACTCGATGTGAAAATCCCAACAAGCTTTTGCCTGGTGGTTTAGCTACAGTGGTCGTAGTAACAAAACCAGTTCACAACAAGTCGATCACCGCAGGCCAGGAAAGCTGTGAGACAGACAGCAGAGAGCACCGCCAACGTTATGTCGCTAACATCAGGGACAATCAGTCCTTGTGTATGTCACACAAAAATGTCACTAACTTATTACGACACTTGAGGTTGGTTGATGTTGTCCTCCATCCATCCATCCATCATCTACCGCTTATCCGGGATCGGGTCGCGGGGGCAGCAGCTCCAGTAAGGAACCCCAATCTTCCCTTCTCCGGGCCACATCCTCCAGCTCCGACTGGGGGATCCTGAGGCGTTCCCAGGCCAGTGAGGAGATATAATCTCTCCACTGAGTCCTGGATCTTCCCCGGGGTCTCCTCCCAGCTGGACGTGCCTGGAACACCTCCCACCTCGCTTGTACCCGTGATCTCGTTCTTTCGGTCATGACCCAGCCTTCATGACCATAGGTGAGGGTAGGAACGAAGATCGACCGGTATATTGAGAGCTTTGCCTTCTGGCTCAGCTCTCTTTTCGTCACGGTGCGGTAAAGTGACTGTAATACCACCCCCGCTGCTCCAATTCTCCGGCCAATCTCTCGCTCCATTGTCCCCTCACTCGCGAACAAGACCCCGAGGTACTTGAACTCCTTCACTTGGGGTAATGGCTCATTCCCTACCCGGAGTAAGCAATCCACCGAACCGATCCAGTGACTGTTGAAGGTCACAGACCGATGATACCATAAGGACCACATCATCTGCAAAGAGCAGCGATGAGATCCTCAGGTCACCGAACTGCAACCCCTCTCCTCCGCGACTACGCCTCGATATCCTATCCATGAAAATCACGAACAGGATTGGTGATAAAGCGCAGCCCTGGCGGAGGCCAACATTCACGGGAAACGAGTCCGACTTACTGCCGAGTATCCGGACACAACTCTGGCTTTGGGCGTACAGGGATTGGATGGCCCTCAAAAGTGACCCCCTCACCCCATACTCCCGCAGCACCTCCCACAGTATCACCCGGGGGACCCGGTCATACGCCTTCTCCAGATCCACAAAACACATGTAGACCGGATGGGCGTACTCTCAGGCCCCCTCCAGGATCCTTGCAAGAGTAAAGAGTTGGTCTGTTGTTCCACGACCAGGACGGAATCCGCATTGTTCCTCTTCAATCAGAGGTTCGACTACCGGCCGAACCCTCCTTTCCAGTACCTTGGAGTAGACTTTACCAGGGAGGCTGAGAAGTGTGATACCCCTGTAGTTGGCACACACTCTCTGGTCCCCCTTTTTAAATAGGGGAATCACCACCCCGGTCTGCCAACCCCTAGGCGCTGTCCCAGACTTCCACGCAATGTTGACGAGGCGTGTCAACCAAGACAGCCCCTCAACACCCAAAGCCTTCAGCATTTCTGGACGGATCTCATCAACCCCTGCGGCTTTGCCACTGTGGAGTTGTTTGACTACCTCAGTGACTTCCATCAGGGAAATTGACGATGATCCCCCATCAGCTTCCAGCTCTGCCTCTACCATAGAGGGCGTGTTAGTCGGATTCAGGAGTTCCTCAAAGTGCTCCTTCCAGTGGCCGATAACCTTTTCAGTTGAAGTCAGCAGGGTCCCACCCTTGCTGTACACAGCTTGGATGGTTCCTCGCTTCCCCCTCCTGAGGTGCCGGATGGTTTTCCAGAAGCACCTTGGTGCTGACCTGAAAGTCCTTCTCCATAGCTTCTCCGAACTTCTCCCACACCCGCTGCTTTGCTTCTGACACGGCAGAAGCTGCCGCCCTTCTAGTCCTTCGATACCCTGCAACTGTTTCCGGAGTCCTCCCGGATAACATAACCCGGAAGGACTCCTTCTTCAGTCGGACGGCTTCCCTGACCACCGGGGTCCACCACGGTGTTCGAGGGTTACCACCCTTTGAAGCACCTAGGACCTTGAGACCACAGCTCATCACCGTAGCTTCAGCAATAGAGGTTTTGAACATCGACCACTCAGGTTCAATGCCCCCAACCTCCACAGGGATGGCTGAAAAGCTCCGCCGGAGGTGTGAGTTAAAGATCCCCAGGATAGGGGCTTCCTCCAGACGTTCCCAGTTCACCCGCACTACCCGTTTGGGTTTACCAGGTCAGTCCAGAGTCTTCCCCACCCCTTGATCCAACTCACCACCAGGTGGTGATCAGTCGACAGCTCCGCCCCTCTCTTCACCCGAGTGTCCAAAACATGCGGCCTCAGATCAGATGATACGATTACGAAATCGATCATTGACCTTTGGCCTAGGGTGCTCTGGTACCACGTGCACTTATGAGCATCCTTATGTTCGAACATGGTGTTTGTTATGGCCATTCCATGACTAGCACAGAAGTCCAACAACAAACGACCGTTCGGGTTTAGATCAGGGAGGCCCTTCCTCCCAATCAAGCCTCTCCAGGTGTCTCCATCGTTTCCCACGTGTGCGTTGAAGTCTCCCAGCAAGACTGCGGTTTGGGGCATAGGCACAAACAACCCGAAGGCGTAGGGAGGCGACCCTCTCGTCCACCGGGATAAACTCCAACGTAGCGGCGCTCAGCCGGGGGCTAGTGAGTATCCCCGCCCCGGCCTGACGCCTCACACCTTGAGCAACTCCGGAGAAGAATAGAGTCCAACCCCTATCCAGGAGTACGGTTCCAGAGCCAAGACTGTGCGTGGAGGTAAGCCCCACCAGATCCAACTGGTAGCGATCCACCTCCCGCACTAGTTCCGGCTCCTTCCCCCACAGAGAGGTGACGTTCCACGTCCCCAGAGCCAGCCTCTGCTGCCCGGGTCTGGTCCGTCGAGGTCCCTGACCATCACTGCCACCCATGTGACAGCGCACCCGACCCCAGCGTTTTTTCCCATGAGTGGTGGGCCCACAGGATGGATGGATGGGAGACACCACGTAGCTTCTTCGGGCTGTCGACCGACCGGGCTCCGTGGCAAACCCGGCCACCAGGCGCTCGCTGTCGGGCCCTCGCTCTGGGCCTGGCTCCAGACAGGGGCCCCGGGCTTCCTCCAGGCAGGGTCTCTCCTTTCCTTTCCCTTTCTGATGTTGTCCTGGATCCATTCTATATGTTTACAATCTATCTTGTAGGGTTAGACTGGTTTGATATTAAGCCAAACATCGGAGCAGAGCGATGTACTGAATTTTACAACTAGGTTTAAATCCATTTACTGGTGGGCATGAATCACCAGCTCAAATATTCCTTGAACTGTTGAAATAAATCTTTATAACCTATTTTACGTTTGCTAGTAATTTTGGAAAATGAAAATGAAATTGGGTCAGACTATTTCCAGCATTAAGTGCTAGATCTTACCAGCATGTTTAGTCTAATCTCATGTATGTCCAACAATAAAGCCTGGAAGTTGTGCAGCACTATGCTGAAATAAATATGTTAAACGTAATCGTGTTTACATCTTAATGAGTCTGATCAACTATACGATATATAAAAGGAAATTCGATCATTCTAAAAGACATTAAAGACAAGAGAAAAGCCTGAATAATATGTGTGGTGAAATTACAGACATGCCCACGTTTTCAGAAAGAAAAAGCTTAAAAATGTAATGAAATGAAATGGATTGTTGAGATGTACGTTTAATAATGCACCAAGAGAGTAATTGGCCACCTCCCCTCCTCATAGAGCAGTAGATATTTAAAGGCCTTTTCATTGACGAGGCAGTAATTGCGGCTGTTCCCTATCTCCACAGCAGAACAACATTCAACCTTATCTGCATGACCTTCCATAGACAGTCTTCAGTCCCCAGTCCCGAGAGGGAGAGAGAGAGGGAGGGAGAGAGAGAGGGAGGGAGAGAGAGAGGAGAGGGAGAGGGAGAGAGAGAGAGAGAGAGAGAGAGAGAGAGAGAGAGAAGAGAGAGAGGAGAGGGAGAGGGAGGGAGAGAGAGAGTGAGGGAGAGAGAGAGAGAGAGAGAGAGAGAGAGAGAGAGAGAGAGAGAGAGAGAGAGGTGCGCTGGATAACTCACAGCTGACTCCTCATGTGATCCCAAAAACCATCAACCTTTGTTGTATCTCCATGGAAACTCCAGCGTAGGTTTATATCTACAAGACATAACCTAATACACTTTACCTAGCATCTCTCTCCTCAAGGCCACAATGTATCACATCTACCTTCTCATTACCAACTAAGGCTGCTTCCAAATCTGCCAATCCAGGCCAAAGTACACTCCAGGGGTTGCAGGACCTAGATACATGCTCCAAACAGCCCAGTGTGTGTAAACAGGCGCTGTCAATCAACACTCCAGGAGGGGGCGAGGTTCTTGTCTGTATACAATCATTGTAAGATATCTAAATTATCTAAATACTGTCTCTTTGCTGTGGCCTGCTCACAAGCCAGAGGCTCCTGAGAGAGCTCATACAGTGACCTGATGAGGGGGCTAATGTTTCTAGTGTAAGGTCCGGACTGTTATAATAATATAATAGTTAGAATCCATATTTCATAAATTCAATATAGAATTCTAGTAATATATAGAAGGTGTTAGTGGTGGAGTATTTTTATTGTCATTCTACTATTCCTATTCTACTTAAGGCGTCACCACCCCCTAAACATATATGATTTTACGATAGGGTTTAATCACCAAAGACGATATAAATTTTTCCTCCTCTTGATCATGCACATGTCAATAAATATTTGTTCACCCAGAAATAGGGCTCTCCTGATTGAAACACAGTAGTGATTTCCTAAAGTGCATTTTTTTTATTTGCATCAGGAGGAACGTAAACAGCAGCAACAAAACAATGGTGAATTCTCTATGCAGATAATAGGGCCGACATCTTCAACATTGAAAAAATTGGACATCAGGAAATTATTGTCCATCAACTTTGACATTTGGGGACCAAGCGTCATTGATTTAAACACAGAGTCCGTCTCCTCTCACGCTCCACCCGTAAAGTGCGATAGCGTGATCTGGGATGCCACGGTGGAGCCAAGTCTCCGTAAAGATGTGGGCACAAAGTCTCCGATGCTGCAGAGTTACTCCTATTTTATCCATCTTTTTTTAATTCCGACAGGACATCAGCCAGGAGCAGGCTGGGAAAAGGAACATCCTTGGGTCCTAGCTAGATTAGTTTAGCGCCCATCTCGGCTCTCCACCCTTCCTACTGTTGCGGTCACTCCTGAGTTGGATTCCAAAAGCCTTCACACACAGGAGGCATTCACAGGAAATAGAGTATACATGTGTAATCCAGCATCACTGTTAAATACTACCTTGCTAGTTCATATGAAGTGTTCAACCAGCAAACACTGGGTGGCTTTTATTGTGAAGGAGTCAAAGGAAACAAATATTTGTCACCGTGCTTAGCACCAACCGTTATTGTTTATCTAAAATGGGTCTACAAAAAAAGACAATAGTAATGTTTTTCAAGCGAGTTATGGAATAACAACGAGCAGCCACAGTTATTTTTAGTTGCACTGCAAACTGACACCAGTTGGCTGCTCTTCTTTTGTATTTTGACAAAGCGGCTGCTCACAATGCATTAATGTCCCGTTGATTATAGTGAAGATGCAGGTAGGTGATTGAAAATGCTTTAACCTTTACAAACAAATAAAATACAATGTTTTATCTCAGCTTTAGGTTTTAAAATATGTTTATTCGTCAGTTTACCTCACGTCATGTTAGACCTTTGGTTCTTATTGGAAAAGGTAGAAAATAGAGAGAAAATATAAAATTGCGCAATATTTAGGTAAGATGTGGTACTTCCAAGATGTAAACAGAAACCTCCAGATCCAAACTGAGAGGATTTTCCCCTGCCCCAAGTTTGACCCTGTTTAATGGGCTAATGCTTTAATTGACCCGAATAAATGAGGAGAACATCAGCGATGCTACACCTCCGCCTAGTGATGATAACCAAAGTTCAGCACTTGCAGTGGGAGGAGAGCAGCCTTGAAAATCCCATTCAAATAAGTACTGAATAAGGAAATCTATGAGAAGGCCTGGACTGAATAAGAATGAGGGCATTAGGATAAATATAGAACAAAGATACTTTTTGGAGGACAGATTTTCAAAGCAGGGTAAACTGAAAGTCTGCAAAGAGGACCAACAAAGAGACACAATAAAGTTATTTTTCAAATGTATTCTGAGGTTTGGTTTCACCTGTATGTAACCCAGTTCATTTGCAGTGCTTTGTCAGAACTAATACTACCCTGCACGGCAAGGGCACACCTTCCACTGTGTAGTTTGTATGAGTGTGTGTGTCTGTTATTATGTTAATTGTCTGTTTACTGCTGCGGTGCGACGACAGAATGTAGTGTTTTCCTCTGCTACATTATTCATGGTCTCGTGGAGAGGCTTGGCTCCATGTTTGGCACTGGCTTGTTTTGTTTAGCGTCCCCTGTTACACGGGCCCTATCCACCCCCACTTCTCACATTATAAATTCTTAATCGACACCCGCACTCGCTCACAACCCAAATCTTGCCGGCTCTTCTGTCCGCGCCGCAGGCATGAGGAGCTGGAAAGAAGTTCAGGTGGATCTGTTCTTTGTCCTCACGCTCTGTTTACAGGAACACACAACGCTGATTAATGGAGATAATCAGATAACGGATTTTAATGAATAAATTATGACATGACTGGAACGGGAGGCACTGAATTTTCCCCCTGGAAGCGAAAAAAGGTTTGAATGAGTGCTTAAATGCTTGTCTTTGCCTCATATTCAGAGGGTATGATAGTATTATATAAAACAATGTGGGGATCGTGTACTTGTGTGAATTACATCTGTGATCCAGTATAGGAGTATATTTGTCCTCCAAATGTGTCCCCTCATTTTGTGGACGTGAATGTGATTCTTATTCCTGCTGTCTTACACAGACACTGACATAAATCGAATCACTATAGGGAGAGGTTTGACCATTTTCATCTAGGTCACACAGGTACAGTGAAATGGAAATGGAGGATTCAAATCGAATCAACTTTTCGTCACACATGTACACAGCACAGCGCACACAGAGACATTTAGACTCTGCATTTAACCCATTGTAGTACTAGGAGCAGATCGGTGAGCAGTGTGGGGGTCTGGTGCTTTGCTCAACGGCACGCCAGCAATGCCCAGGAGGTGAACTGGAACCTTACCAGGTACCAGTCCACACTCCGTACTTGGTCAGTTCGGGAACTTGAACCACTCGAAATTTCAAATATAATGAATCTTACATTATGTTGCTTTAATTGGAAAGCTGAATTGTGGATAGCTACACGGCCATACAAAAGAAGGTCTACATCATGAGTGTTATTGGAGTGCTCAGTTAGGAGACCGTTGGAGTTGAGTTGGGGAGCTAGTGGTTGGTAGGATGGTTGGGGCAGCGAGACAGTAGTGGGTAAAACAGATTTTTTATTAAACCATTAAACCCCCAGTGCCAAATGTAATATGAGGTTTTGTTGCTTTGCCACCATTAGCTACTAACAATCCCGTCGCTACGGGGCCTGACCTGATAAAAATAGAGAGGGGAGACAAGAGGGAATCACAACAACACCCTATTCAATCTATGCAATTATAGTGCAGTTATCATTAGCACATCTGATTCCTTAATGTCAAGGCAAACAGACGCATCACTCAGGGAGCTTCCAAATCTCATCAGAGAGGAGGCACTGGTGGAGGGCACAAGCCAAACACCATGGCGTAATATTGTGATGAAGCGACAAGTGAGAGACAGAGTAATAGACAGTTAGGAAGTGATAGGGACGGATAGAGTCTTGATGAGAGTGGGCGGGTGTGTGTTTGTTTGGGATTGTGTGTTTGTGTGCATGTGTAAAGCTCAGAGGATAAGTGCACATTGAGCGACAAGGGACAGGCCGCATCACCATAAAATGTAATCTATTAAAGCTTATCCCAGACAAGATCGCTACATCTAAATTCATCTCAGTCTGTCAGGCCCTGTTCTATTCCCAATGCCGTGGCGCCATAATGGGATGTGACAGTACATGTCCTGAGGAATGAGGAAATAAGAGATCTCCATGTCACATAGCCGTGTCATTTTCATACAGCCGCTTGCCCCGGAGAGACACAGAGCAGCATGGGAATCACACTGAACAATGAGCACAGAATTAAAATGACGCATTATTGACCTTTTTATACCGGTGTTTGTAGAAATGCTTATTTCCGACTGTAGTAAGCTAGTTAGCTGGACATGCTATTGTACCTTACGTTAAAGAGAGACACACACTGATTAATCTATTCCTAACACTTTTTCTCTTGCGTCTTGAATTTTGGAAAGAGTTAAAAAGAGAAGCCATCATGCACAAACAGTACAGCTGTGGGCTACGATCTCAGAACTACATCACTCTGTCCGTCCCCTCAATCCGCATGGAACTTGGAAAAAAGGCCTTGTCTTACTCGGCCCCCTCAACCTGGAACACGCTTCAGCAGGAACTTAAGCTGTCCTAGCTTGATACCCCAAGGAGATTTTAAACTCATTTTTAAAAATCTGGAGAAATCCTCTGTGTGTTTGTTCTTGCAATACCTAATTCTACGCACTTTGCATTTTCAATGACAATGTTTTATGATGTTTTTTTGACTGTTGCCTCTGTGTTTAGTGTCCTGTAAGTATGTAACTTTGTATGGTACTGTTACCATCTGGTCAGGTCTCTCTTAAGAATGAGACCTTGTGTCTCAATGTATAAATAAAGGCTGAATAGTTCTTGTTCATCTGGAATGGCCACCAACCTACAAACTGTAGAATAAGACAATCCAGTCAGTTTTTTTGTGGGCTGCCTACTGTATGTCCGAAAACATGGGATTCAACAAGCAATGCAGATTTGGCTCCCCTTTCTGTGTCACTTCATTAGCATATACCCCCCTTCCCCATCTAAGTATCTCCACCCACAGCTTAAGAACTACCTTTACAATCTGTGTCACAAGCCAATAAGAGCAGACTGGGGCTTAAAGAGACAAGCGCTTAAACGTGTGTTTCAGCCAGAGGGTGAAAACATTTATATTCAAAAATAATTATTTGTGTTTTTTCTTCACATCAAAGCATGTAAACAATTTGTAGTAGAAACCCGAAATACACAAATGAACCTGAAAATGAGGATAATGTGTCCCATTAAAATGTTGGGTAAGGCTCTTACTATCTTTAGCCTTGTTTATAGAGTTAACATGTCAAGAACCTAAAACCTTATTCGATGCGGTTGCTACAATGTGATTGGAGAATCCCTTTTCAGGGGAGGGGTTTGTCAAACACTCAATTACAATTTTATCATAACTGACAGAAACGATGTCTGTACAAAATAAAAAGGCAACTTTAATGAAGTTAAATGATCTTTTAAGTCTCTTCTGGTTTCTGTTTCCTTGAGAAAGACCTCACATATCATGGAAGTGCACCTCTACTCACATAATCTCCCAGGTCTCATCAAATGTCCTCTGAAACTGAAAGTAAAATTGCAAAGAGAAACCTGTTATCTAAAAGAGCAGCAGGCACTTTTTTTTCTCTCCATCCCTCACTGCTCACCTTCTCCCCTTCCATATCGCCCTCTTTCAGTGCATCCCACTCCGTCAATCTGCCAGGCAGCGAGTGCCTTGAAACAATGCACCAATCATTGCACAGGGAGTGCGGCTCGTGCCTCCTCTCCTGCTGTAGTCTGGTGGGATTGGCTGCTGCCTCGTGCTCCGGGCTTTCCAGACAGCATCCAGATCCTCGGACCACTGTGCTGCTGCCAGGAGCAAAGAGCGCTAATGATCTCCCACTGCCACTGAAGCAGAGCCAGGGACACACAGACACAGGAAGACGTGGAAAAACCGGAGCGCTTACAGGCACAGAGGAAGGGGGCAAAGAAAAAAATCACAATTTCTGTATTTTTCAGAAGTGTGTTGAAGCTTATATATCTGTCATCCACAATAATCATCATATTCAAATTCAATTGGAGAAGATCCTCAGAGGATGGGCATATCCTTCAGAATCTCCCTACTTGAGTTGAGGTATTGCTGGTCCAGGTTTATGCAGGTGATAGCGCTGGATGACTCAGTAGAGGACTATTTTACAAAGCATCTTGGGATATGTGGTGCTGAGGTTTCTCAAGGGACAAAACAATCAAATTAACTCCCTCTCCCTCCTTCATCCATGCTTTATGTATGTCTCCGTCTATCTCTATCTCCTTTTCTCAGGCCTCCACATGTATAATTACCCTCACCTTTTCTTTGCCATTTATTGTCTTCAATGTATACACCTTCATCTTCTCCACCTTATAGTCCCTCCTTCCTATCCGCCATCTTGCTCCTCTTCTCTCTTACTCTCTGTCACCTGCTTTTTGTCTAAGTAAGAGGAGGCTTTTACTTCCTTATAAAACTCTCATGAATTATGAACGTTCACTGTCCAGTGGCCTGGACAGAAACGCATCTCACTGTCTGCCTGCCTCTCTGTTGAAGCAGCTCAGAAAGGAGAGGTACTGCAATCCAGTCAGAAACACCTTGTTCTGTAGACCTTTGGGATGAATTATTTAAACCGTTGTGACCTCCACCCGCCCCAAAACGTGTGTGACGCACACAGATCACCAATCCACCTGCCTCAGCCCAAACACACCACAAGTACTGTCACAACTGAAACCTTGTCAGCACTAAAGCATAGCCTGCAGACTGACACCAGGTCAAACTGACGAAGATTCAACTGGGATCAAAATGTCCGATCTGCAGTTTGCGAGCATTACTTATTCGTTGTATAGTTATGCTCTTTTTTCTACAAGAGAAACACTGATGTAGCAACTAATTCTGCTCTAATGGTTGCATTAGTCTTTACCATTAACTAATTGGGTGCAGTATGACTGGGAGGAATGAGAGCTTAATACTCTACCTGTGTTCAACAGCATTTCACTAGTCCCAAATCCATACTCCATACTCTTAGCATACAGTATTATCTATGTAGTGATTTTGATATTAACGCAGGCCTCTAGGGATGAAACCACATTACATGGAAATCCATAAAAAAAAAAAAAAGACATTTCACTCTGGGCCAACCTTAAAAGACAGGAGCTCTCAGGATGGCAATGTCAGCCAGTGGATCTACAACTTTGTTTCAGAAATATCCATACAACTATTGGATGGATTGCTGTGAAATGTCTATCCGATGCTCATGAATCAAGTGATCCCTTGACTTTTCGTCTAGAGCCACAGGCAGGTTGAATAATTTTGGTAAAAAGGGAAAAGCCTCGACATCTACTGGATGGATTTCCATGATATTTGGCACATAAATCTATGACCCCCGCAGGATGGTTTGTAATCACTTTGGTGATCATTAGCCTTCATAATTGTGTTTGCCTAATGCTTTGGTTTATGACCAAATGCCTGCAAAACTAACAACTCCCATAAACCTCAGTTGTACTTTATGTTTAGTGTTGGCAAATGTTAGCATGTTGGCATTGTAATCATTGCCTTTGAAATATCAGCATGCCACCACTGTCACTGTGCATGTTCCCATGCTAGTATTTACCTCAGAGAACTGCTGTGCCTCGCAATTGGCAGGAATGTTCACACACACAAATATGCGTCCTTGTGCATAACATAAACAGCTCCATAGTGCTACGAGAGGTCCAGAACTATTAACAGATTGCCAAAGGTTTGTTTGTTATGTTTCCTTCATTACATTGTTGTCGCATTGCATTCTGGGACAATAGTATAATATACACTATTGCCCCATAATGCAACAGCACACACAAATCAAGATTTATTTTTAAGAATCCTACATTTAGTCACTTCTCTATTGTAAGCTCAACACATTGTATACATGTGTATACGTGCTGGATCTGCACAAAGCAGCTGTCAGGGCTGTAGCTATTAAAGATACTGATGTCATGGAATGTATTTGTTTTAGAAGAAATTACACGTCATAAGCCAATTTTTTTTACTATTATATATTTATATAATTTGACTACTTTTAAGCAAACACAAGGTGAGGAATACAGTATTTCCCAACCAGATTTCTAATCCTGGCAATGTGAGGATGGCTGTCAGCTACCTTATGTCATCAGACAGTAGCAGAACAATATGGCTGGAAGCAGCGTGAATGCAAAGTAAGCCAGCTAACGAGATGAGCCGAGCTGCTGGCAAATACATACAGATGATCCCTCGTTTTAGGATTCGAGTCGGGTGCTGCGCATAGAAAGAGTTGAGAGCTCCAGTATGGATTAGCAGGGCTGGGAGTTGCTTATGCTCTTCAGGAGAACACAGAGCAGCGCCACACTGGATTACACAGCTGGGGAAAAGGTTACACACTTCAATGCGCATGAGAGAAGGATGAGCAGGAAGAACAAGCTCACAGCAGCAAAGGTAATTAGAGAAGTCTACCTTTCCTCTTTCTGACAGTATAGTCAGACATATGTGCCCGTGTAGACTGGGTGGGAATATTACTGGAACTCGTGCTCTTTTTGCTTGAATAAATGAGCCATTTCCTGGCCCTTACTTTGTATGTGCGATGTTTCTCCGCTTGTTTCACCGAGACAAATTCCTGTGTTTTTTTTGTAATTTGGTAATTAGTGTGCGTCAGATCCTGGTTTTAATTAGCAGTGAGAAAGAAGTTAATGACAGTGGCCTGATGTTTGACACTGAATGTGATCTGGATTGTTTGCAGATAATGTAGCACAGACAGTAATGCAATTATAGTGTTATAATTGAACATGGATAATGCAGAAATATCATACCTGTGATTAGTAAGATGTATCTGCAATTGAATTTAGATCAATATGATATTGAAGAATAACATATTAAAGGATAATGCTGGTCATTTTCCAACTGTCAACAAGTGAAAATACCAAAACCAACAGTAGTGTACATGTATCAAAGCCTTATATATCTTCTTCCTCTGTGCCATAGAGCTCCATTGTTAAAACATCAATGAGCCACACTGTTGCTCTGGGTGACATGTTCCTTCATTACCATGAACACACACACACACACACACACACACACACACACACACACACACACACACACACACACACACACACGCACACACACACACACACACACACACACACACACACTAGTTCATTATTGAATCAATCCCACATTCACCATCCTGCTGCCGTAAATGTGTGCTAGCATGCCATATCTGCAGATGACAATAGTCTTACAGAATTACAGATTACAGATTACAGAATGGGCCTACACCTACAAAATGTCACTCAAAGGTACACGTATCAACCAGGAAGAGACTCAAATTGACTACAAAACACACAAAAAGACAACAGAGACCACAAAGAGACTGACAGTGACTATGAACAAGGGACAAAACAACTACAAAGACACTCAACATGACTACAAGGAGACATAAAGTTACCACAAAGAGACACAAAACAACCACACGGTGACACAGAACATCTACAAAATAACCAAAAAGAGAGACAATACCAGAGGTGCATAAAGACTGCAAAGCGCAACAAAACAAGAACAAAAGCAGGCTAAACTACTGTAAAGTCTGTGTGTCTTGCTGTAGGAGAAGTGGAGGGGCCTTCAGCATGTGTGTGGTGCACTTTGAGAGCAAAATTAACAAGATACATCTATGAAGACCTTTGTGCTCTTGCAACACATTTAACGATGTATATAGATCTACATGTATATAGATATACTCATATAGATATGAATAGTGATGACATTGCAAAAAAGCCACACCCACAAAGCATGGTAAATAAGGCCCCGTCGCTCCCCGCAGGGAGAGCTGGCACAGGGGGGCAGACAGGTTCTGGGCGAGGGGTGCTGTAAGGCTTATGGCCGGAGCTGCGAACCACTTTCACGCTTTTTTTTTCATGATCATTTTGGGGATGCCAAGGATCTTAATTGCAAGAAGAAGACATATAACAACTCTCAATAAAAGCTGATTTGCATCAAAAGCAAAGAGAGTTATCTCTCAGCATTGATTTTATGTCCTTCAAGAAAACACATAATTCACGATAAGCACCAGCTAACCTGGCAATAAAAGGCAGCTTTAAAGGCTCTGATTTAGACTGACTTTTAAGGCAGTTAAAAAAATGTAGATCAGAGTACAGGTGCCTTGTCTTCCTTCTACAGCTGCAGTCATATACACCAGCCTGACAAGGCATTAACATTCCAGGCCTGTTGAGCAGTATCAGTCTCTTGTATTGTAATTACTGCAGCCCACTCCTGCTCCATATCTACTGCAGGTAGATATTCCACTGAACAGAGTCAACATGCTAACCATTTCAATGCAGGTATCACTAGAATCAGAAGGAATCTGGATCAGAATACACAATGACCTAAGAGGTGTAAGAGAAACAAGACATCGACGATAAACAGCAGGTTAAACACTGAACTGGCAATGCACTACTGAGTGTTACACATCCTCTTAGCTGCAGTCACTGAATTTTCTGCACAACCCTTTAAACTGGACAATACAACTAAAGCAGATGCTCGGTATTTATGCAGAGAGCCAATGTACATTCTGAGTCCGACTCAAAGTGATGACAGCATGTTTGTGAAGGAGTGTGTGGGAGAAGAAGACTGCAGCAAGAGTGGGCGTGCAGACGCAGCAATGAACTCTAGAGGTGAGTATGAATGAGGACTGAGGATTCCTGATTTCTGCCGTCATAGCACAGAATAATACATGCATTGTGGATTCTGTGGATGCAGCATCACCCTCTGTATAATGTATGGAGCGACAGAGCTGAGAGGAAAACAAGGTGGGGATTAGTTATAGAGATGTTAACTACTGCACCACAGCTGTCTGCAGCTTTTGGAAAGCCTAATTTAAGACTTTTAAAAGGTTTTTAATGGTACTGTGATATAGATTTAAGACTAAACAGTCTGTAGCTTAAC
The DNA here is from genome assembly GCF_900634415.1 of Cottoperca gobio. Lineage (NCBI taxonomy): Eukaryota > Metazoa > Chordata > Actinopteri > Perciformes > Bovichtidae > Cottoperca > Cottoperca gobio. The sequence continues at coordinate 5,006,672 of NC_041369.1, forward strand.
GTAGGTTGTAAAACATCTGCAGGAAATATTTGACATGATGTTCAGTTGTATCTGGAAAAGCAGGTGTTGCAATGCAACATAAACATTCATACAGTTTTGTTTTCTTTGCCCTGAAGAGCAGAAACTTTTTTTGAGTTTCATTCATTTAGGATCACAATTAGACTCACAGCAGTGCTTGTAAACACAAGTCCAGGCAGAAAAGAAGCTCATCTCACCAGATAGGGAATCAAAACAAATGTGATTCCAGTCCCTGTAACTTTAATCTAAGCATGATGGATTTTAGACGGTGGTTTGTCCTCAGTTCATATTCTAATGCTACGGTTTCTAAGAACAAGCAACTGCTCGATGTCAATATCTTTCCTATTAAACCCCAAAGACCTCACAATTACAATTTGTTCAGATAACATTCTCATTCCTAAAAACAATCACCTAGACAAAAATGTAAATGTTCTCACTCGTTCAAATAAACCAAACTAAAGGAAGGCCTCAGACATTCTTGGTGTCAGTGACACGCAACTTTCAAGATACGTTTTTGCAGTTTAGTTGTGGACTGTTATTACAAATGAACCCCAAACTGTAAACATGAAGTCATATGGATTGACACAGGAAGTCAATCATCGGACAGTTTTGATCATTGCCATCCTTCATTATCACTGCTACTGGACCCAAGTTGGAAATATAACTCTGGTGACTGACAGTAAGTTAAGCAAACATTGCTGAACCTTCTGTGAGCAAGGATATAGAATGTAAACACAGTACATGGCCGGGTCGAGCCACCCACAGTCTGCATGGGTGAGAGTAGGTTTAAAGGGACGTGTACCCACTGCATTCCCTACTGAAAGGTCAAAACATCATTTAAAGTGAATACTGGGCTTCCACAGTAGTGCTCAGATACATTTTGGCAAATTTCATTGTGTGTATTGATAACTGCCAATGAGTGCTAATGCAAGTAATATACAGTAGTGCGCCCTATATGTATTGAGGTGTAAGGTAAGGTGGAGGTTGTGTTTATGGATATGCATGCAGTGCATTGTATGTGGTGCACGTTCACGTCCATTCAGAGACCTGGATTTAAACATAAAAGCTCAAACACAAAATGCAAAACTCTATAAATCTAAAGCAAATGCAAACACTGCATTTATCTCTTTCCAAAACCTTTTTTTTTATTATTGCACCAAACAAGCCATCACATGAATATACAGTATCTTTCTAACAACCAAAAACACAAAACACAGCTATGAATATCTTATCTGAAGGTGTATGCCATTTGTGGCTTTTCAGTGTTGTACTCTGTAGCCGGTTATAGAAGATTGTTACAGTAATGTACTCAAATAAATATAAACACACACACACACTCACACACAAATGCAATGCAGTAACAAACATAACATTATTATTACTTATTTATATTCCAAAATGTAGTAATTTGGAACATTTGTGTTTTCTATATGACACTTTACATAATAAAGAAAAACATTCAGTAAGATATAGGGTTTTTTGTGTAAAAATTGTGTATGTATATTTATATATAAAAGTGGTAAATTTTTCAAAAACTCTAAACATAAAAAGATAAAAACAAATGTAAAAAAACTGCCTCCATCCTATCCTGCCTCCTATTTTGGTCTGACCACAGCACCTCTACATCTACATAACACACAATGTTCTCCCTGACTGAACAACGTGGAAAGAATCTTCTGGACTGACGGATCCAGCCGCCGGAAGCACCTCACATTAACTTCACCACGTGCATCCTTCATCGCCTGGAGAAGAGGCATGCGTGCGAGGGTATGCCGGTCATACACCTTTCATCGCCGTGCCGAAAAAACCTCTTCAACCGTGTTTAAGAATGAAGAATATGTTGTGAGGTTTAGATCAATAAATTGTGGAAGGCCGATGAAACAGCGTCATGAGCTCTGTGGCTAAAGCTCTGATTTCTGAGAGAACATTTATGCAACTAGTCCAGAGGGTGTTGCCAGTTGATAAATACAGCTTGGCATTGTGATTGGCGTTGCTTTTGAATGGAACACAAGAGATTTAAATTTCAATGGTTCTTCCTAATGTAGAAAACTGTTTTTTGCAATAGGTGTGATTTAGAATTGTAAACTGAGTGTAAAGCAGAAATTGTTCTTGTAATTTTGCGAACTTGGTTGAGGGATGTGGTACATGAGTTTCAGGTTTCAGTTATTGCTGTTTAAGTTCTAACTTTAGTATATAAACAATTGTGAAAAACTGTAACCTAACATTGTTGGAATTATTCCTAAGGCTGCAGGCGGGTTTGTTCGTGTGTGTGCTTCTTTTCTACTTAAGAGGGTTGGGGGTGTGATGTACCTGTCCACTGGGAAGCAGTGTCAGTGAACCACAATGTAAAGAAAGCGTAAAAGACATCAGAATCAAATTTCTCCCTGGAGACAGTGTAAACATAACCACTACATCCGTGAAAGGATTTGTCAATGTAAATGAACGGTACATTGACACGACGGGCTACGATATTAAGAGCCTTGAGGAAGATTTTTATTTTCCTATACTCCTAGGATCACTTTTGGCAGCAGATTACATATATCACCTATAGAAATAGGGAGATTTGTGTTCAGCAGATGGATTCAATAGTTCAGCTTTTGAATTCATGCTAAAATTACATTATCTTTTCTTAGAAAACCCAATGTGTTTGGTCTGCTTCCCTCTCACACAACAAACACACCTCACTACAATTTGCTTGGACAACAACCAGAGCAGTTTAGTCCTCACAAAACTCACACTGGTCTCAATGAACCAAATCAAACAGGCACACAAAGCAGAGGTAATTTGAACCTTATACGGGTTTGGTACAGTTGGTGGAACATGGGTTAGAGGCTTTGTGTGTGTGTGTGTGTGTGTGTGTGTGTGTGTGTGTGTGTGTGTGTGTGTGTGTGTGTGTGTGTGTGTATTTTGAATGAAACACACACATGTTTCATGAAAACTAAGCGGATTATATTGTTTCAGTAAATCCAAAATTATGGAGACTCCGTGGGAGGACTCGTAACTGCTATGCCAAATTTACAGCTTTGCACAGTGCAGTAACAGATACAGTAGGGGGGTGAAAACTACCATTTCCACATGAGGAATAACAATAATTAGAGAGAAATATACAGAGAGAAAGACAGATATATCCCACTGTTGAGAGAGGAGCACAGTGTTACTGTAATTATAACTTGTGAAAGCCGGTGCTCTTGCAGCAGATTCCATCTGCGCAAACACTGGCGGTGCAGTAAAACTCCAATCTCGTTGATCTAAGAATTCTAATTGAGGGAATGGCAGAAGCTCCACAGATGGTGCAACATGCAAACACAGTGCAGAGCAATTATAAAAAGTAATTTTTTCCTCTCCTTTTGGGCGGAATTAGAGGAGACTGTTTCCCCAACACATGCGGAAGTGGATGGGGCTTATAAAAGAGGGGGAATTCAGAGGAAAGAGTGAGGGGCAGAAGGAAGTTGAAATGTGTGTTTTACGTGAGAACCGACGGATGTGTTTTTCTCAAATGTGTGAATGTTTTCAGGTTTTATTCATCACAGAAAGAATGTTGCCAGGCAAGTATGAGTTGTCAGTGCTTCCTATTCATAACTAACGGTCATATAGACATTTTATGTAACACATATGTTGTCCCTAACACAAGCATCACATGTGTCTAAATGTGCAGGTGCAACATAAAGAGTGTTCCTTATATTTTAGCACTTCTTAGCAAGCATTTCACAGCGACATTTAGGAAGAAGCAGAGTTCAACAACCTAAGTTACAAAGGACTCTACCTGGAGCTGATGTCAAAAATAAATGTAAGTCCTAATTCCAAAAACAATGCAGGTATTAACTATAGACGACCCAAAAACTTCTCAAATTAGATTTTCATGTGTGTTGGATGCTGGCTGTCTTATCAACAGATGTTCGATGTCAGTTTACAGGGATACTAAGATTTGTGTCTTTGTGTGCACCTTGTGAAGTGGCATATCATATTAAGTCAACACAAGTCATGCTTATTGTTCAATTCAATTGTGCAATTCAATTGTTCAAAAGTGAATTTTAAACAAACTTTTGAAAATGTCATAAAAAATAAATGTGAATTAGGTGCGTTTCCATCAACGGGTTTAGAGAAAGGTCTGAAAAGTGAAGCCAATGTGGAAGAGCCTTAAAACGGCATCCTTTCTAATGGCCAGCAGGGGGGGGCGACTCCTCTGGTTGCAAGGTTTCATGATATCTATCGTTAGTTTCAAATCTTCTTCAATACAGCATGATGTACATTTTGTTAATAATGGTCCCATTTAGAGATAGAAAAGAAAGCAGTGTATGCTTTAGGGCGTGGCTACCTTGTGATTGACAGGTTGCTACCACTTTGTTGTTTTGTGTTTTCGTCTTAGAACTTTAACCCTTTCACAGTGTTTTCAGTTGATGGAAATTAATTGTAACATTCTGGTGGAATAAAAATGTCAGAGTTCAGCGAAAAAGGCAAAAAGCACCTCAAGGGTTTTGTGCGATTGAGGAAGTTCTAGCGCATTTTGCTGATTCCATACAGCTTTTTAATTCAAAATGCACATAAAATACATTTATTGAAACGCAACTACAGTTTTTCTGCATGCCAGTCATAGATTATTGGCCCCCGACCTTGGGCAACCTGCTCTTACAGCATCCTCATGCTCTATTAATTTACCTCTAATTACTCCACGTAGTGTGGGATGTAGGATGAGAGGGTGAAAGCAGCTTGCAACAGACTGAGAAAAACACAATGGAAGGGAAGGCGTTGTGTGTGAAGTTGAGACAGGGAACAGAGGAGACGGATTACAACGGCCCCCCTGCTGCTGCATCCTACTTTTATGAGGAGGTGCCTACTGTTGGACATGAAGGAGGGCAGGGGGAGAGAAAGAAGGATAGAAATGGGAGTCAATTGAGCTGTGATTTGTAGACCAGAAGCAAAGGTGGAAGATAAAGCAGGACAGGCCAGACAAACTAGCGCATGGGAGGCAAACTCAGCCAGTTGGCTCAGCATTTGTTGCTTTTAGTCACATGAAAAGAGCCAGAGAAGAAGGACGAGGGCAGGAGGAGGGGGAGCATGAAGTGAGAGGAATGGTTAAAATGTGTGTTTAGATTTGTGTGCTTTAGTTTACACTATTGTGGTGGTAGTTTATAAAATAGTATATTTTAATGGCAGAGTAGTCTGTTTAGGAGGCAGAGTAATATTTCTGTAACGTTCCAGACGGCATCTAATGTATCGGACGTGTAAAAATCAACTAACATTCTGCATTTAAAGTATTGATTTTTATGAGTGTGTGTGTGTGTGTGTGTGTGTGTGTGTGTGTGTGTGTGTGTGTGTGTGTGTGTGTGTGTGTGTGTGTGTGTGTGTGTTTGAGAGATAATGAGAGAGGGAAAAAAGGCAAGAGATCACAAAACGCGGGAGGGTCATCTGTGTCTAGATTGTAAAATGCCAATGCTGAAACATGTTGTTTCATTCCTGGAGGGATCAAATACGTTTGAGTTGAATGAGAGGGCAGGGGATGATGAATGTCATCTGACTATAGTAGAGTGACTTGGCCATAATGACCTCATGTCATGTCAAACTGGAGGCACAGTTAACTAGCTTCAGAGATGAAATGTCAGCAGCTGTCACAGAAGTGGACAAAGTAATTTAGGATGCTAGAATCAGGTGAGGTAATATTTAGACCTATAATATTCATCTAGATGAAGTTTGCTGCGCACATTTTCAGCAAAGTCTTGCTTTAAATTTGGAGTGATACACAGAAACAGCTGGCAGCGGCCCAGTGCAACAGGCTTCCAATGCTGGCCAGTCTTCTAGTGCTGGCTTCATTACTTAGGGAGGAAAGGTGTTGCTCATTCACTTTCAGAGTGACACTGGGACATGAACCATATTGCTACTGTTGGCAGAAAACCTTTGTAGCAACAAAATCAACATCCACTTTACATGAAAACATTTTCAGATTTCAAAAGGCAGAGGATTTTTCCAACCCATAGACGATGGATAAATGGTTGTCTATCAGAGTACCAGTGTACATTGTATATCACAATTAAAGATGTTCCAGTAAACTACTATATATATATAATTATATATATATATATATATATGGTGAAAAACTAGTCGTAATACCGGCAACAATTTTTATCACCATCATTATTGTCATTTTCAGAGGGCACCATTAGCAATTTGATTAGCAAAAAGGGAAAATCTTTTTAACCGTCAAACAGAGGCACAGCAGTCACTACAGGACCAGAGAACCAGGCTCCCTGTCTGTCTAACTCAAGCCACTCTGTTAATGATGATTAGCTCATCATCCTACTGGACCACGGCTAGTTTATGGGTGCTCGGTAGTAACATTCAGTCAGACAGAGCGTAATATCAAGTGACTGGCTGGCACATGTTCTTCCTCATAGGTCAGCTTCAACTCTGGTATTTGTTAGTAGCAATGCAGAGATGATGTACAGGAGAGCAGGGGGCGCAAGCGAGGCGCTAGTTGTGCGGTGCTAGTAGCCTGGCGCTAGTGTCTTGGTGCGAGTAAACATTTTGCCTTTCAACCTTTAACACTAAGCACAAAACACTGACAACACCACACATTATTGCACTGTAAGTCTTATAGACACTTGGGTCAGATAATAAACTTCAGACTTTTAATGAACCAAAAAATCCTGTACACTGAAAATCTATTCATGAAGTTACCATACGAAGGTCTGAAGGGTGAAACATCCTAAATAAACTATTATAAACTATTAACAGCCAAAATGAATGAGAACATGGGAAAACACAAATGGGTTCATCAAATCTAGAAGACGCTGTGCTGCTTTTAAAGTAATAATTTCTAGTCAACTGTCCTAAACATTTAACAACCAAGCTGCTTTCTTTATAGTCTTTTTCTTTTGCATTTGCTGTTCGCTCATTTAAGTCCAACAAAGCTGCACTATTCAGTTCACTGTACACTTTGTTAGGTTTGATTACATTGAAGTTGATCATGGTGTGAAGTAAATGTATTATATCTTGGCACGTGTGATAGTATTTCTGTTAAATGTCATCTTGATAATATCATTTATGATGATCATTTTGGCTACAATAATTGTTGGTCACATCCCTGATTATGATATTTGCCCACCAAAAAAGCCTAGCACAAAGCCCACTAACTAGAAACTTTACTAAAAACCAGCCACATCACGCCTTTTTGCTCGGTTTGCATTGAGATTAATCCATATTTCTCAAGTTTAGTTTTTTATACAGGGGAGATTGTAACTCCCATCTTTTTTCAACAATGCTTTCTGGCATCGATCTTTCCTCGAGTCTTTGCCAAGAGTGTTTTTGTCAGACTAATATTCCCAAAGTCAATAAAGAACCTTCAAGCACTATATTGTGATGAAATACATGAGAAAACCCATTTTGGCTGCTTGTACCCGCGATCTCGTTCTTTCGGTCATGACCCAGCCTTCATGACCATAGGTGAGGGTAGGAATGAAGATCAACTGGTAGATCGAGAGCTTTGCATTCTGGCTCAGCTCTCTTTTCGTCACAACGGTGTGGTTAAGCGAATGCAATACCGCCCCCGCTGCTCCGATTCTCCGGCCAATCTCTCGCTCCATCGTTCCCTCACTCGCGAACAAGACCCCGAGGTACTTGAACTTCTTCACTTGGGTAAGGGCTCATTCCCCACCCGGAGTAGGCAATCCACCGGTTTCCTGCTGAGAGCCATGGCTTCAGATTTTGAGGTGCTGATCCTCATCCCAACCGCCTCAAACTCGGCTGCGAACCATTCTCGTGACTGCCGAAGGTCACAGACCGATGACGTCATCAGGACCACATCATCTGCAAAGAGCAGCGATGAGATCCTCAGGCCACCGAACTGCAACCCCTCTCCTCCACGACTACGCCTCGATATCCTGGCCATGAAAATCACAAACAGTATTGGTGATAAAGCGCAGCCCTGGAGGAGGCCAACATTCACTGGGAACGAGTCTGACTTACTGCCAAGTATCCGGACTCAACTCTTGCTTTGGGCTTATAGGGATTGGATGGCCCTCAGAAGTGACCCACTCAGCCCATACTCCCGTAGCACCTCCCACAGTAGCACCTCCCACAGTATCACCCGGGGGACCCGGTCATATGCCTTCTCCAGATCCACAAAACACATGTAGACCGGGTGGGCGTACTCCAAGGCCCCCTCCAGGATCCTTGTGAGAGTGAAGAGTTGGTCCGTTGTTCCATGACCAAGACGGAATCCGCATCGTTCCTCTTCAATCAGAGGTTTGACTATTGGCCGAACCCTCCTTTCAAGAACCTTGGAGTAGACTTTACCAGGGAAGCTGAGAAGTGTGATACCCCTGTAGTTGGCACATACTCTGGTCCCCCTTTTTGAATAAGGGAACCACCACCCCCTAGGCACTGTTCCAGACTTCCACGCAATGTTGACGAGGCGTGTCAACCAAGACAGCTACTCAACACCCAAAGCCTTCAGCATTTCTAGACGGATCTCATCAACCCCTGCGGCTTTGCCACTGTGGAGTTGTCATTGACCTCCAACAGGGTAATTGACGATGGTTCCCCATCAGCTTCAAGCTCTGCCTCTACCATAGATAGCATGTTAGTCAAATTTAGGAGTTCCTCAAAGTGCTCCTTCCAGTGGCCGATAACCTTCTCAGTTGAAGTCAGCAGGGTCCCAACCTTGCTGTACACAGCTTGGATGGTTCCTCGCTTCCCCGCTTCCCCCTCCGGAGGTGCTGGACGGTTTTCCAGAAGCACCTTCGTGCCGACTGAAAGGCCAGAGGCTGCCGCCCTTCGAGTCTGTCGGTACCCTGCAACTGTTTCCGGAGTCCTCCTGGATAACATAACCCGGAAGGACTCCTTCTTCAGTCGGACGGCTTCCCTGACCACCGGGGTCCACCACGGTTTTCGAGGGTTACCGCCCCTTGAGGCACCTAAGACCTTGAGACGACAGCTCCTCACCGCAGTTTCATTAATAGACGTTTTGAACATTGCCCACTCAAGTTCAATGCCCCCAACCTCTACAGGGATGTCTGAAAAGCTCCGCCAGAGGTGTGAGTTGAAGATCTCCCGGATAGGGGCTTCCTCCAGACGTTCCCAGTTCATCCGCACTACCCGTTTGGGCTTACCAGGTCTGTCCAGAGTCTTCCCCCACCCCTTCTCCACCAGATGGGGATCAGTTGACAGCTTCGCCCCTCTCTTCACCTGAGTGTCCAAAACATGCGGTCTCAGATCAGATGATAGGATCACAAAATCGATCATTGACCTTTGGCCTAGGGTGCTCTCGTACCATGTACACTTATGAGCATCCTTATGTTCGAACATGGTGTTTATTATGGCCATTCCATGACTAGCACAGAAGTCTAACAACAAACGACCGTTCAGGTTTAGATAAGAGTCAGGGATCAGATCAGGGATCAGATCAGGGAGGCCGTCCCTCCCAATCACGCCTCTCCAGGTGTCTCCATCGTTTCCCACGTGCGTGTTGAAGTCTCCCAGCAAGACTACGGAGTCCCCTACTGGAGCCCCTGCAGGGCTCCATTTAGGGTCTCCAAGAAGGCCGAATACTCCGAACAGTCAGAGCTTTCCCTCCCATAACCCGAAGGCGTAGGCAGGCAACCCTCTCGTCCACCGGGGCGAACAACAATGTAGCAGCACTCAGCCGGCAACTTGTGAGTATCCCCACACCCGCCCGGCGCCTCACACCTTGCGCAACTCCAGAGCCAAGACTGTGTGTAGAGGTAAGCCCCACCAGATCCAACTGGTAGCGCTTCACCTCCCGCACTAGTTCCGGCTCCTTCCCCCACAGAGAGGTGACGTTCCACGTCCCCAGAGCCAGCCTCTGCTGCCCGGGTCTGGTCCGTCGAGGTCCCTGACCATCACTGCCACCCGTGTGACAGCGCACCCGACCCCAGCGGTGTTTCCCATGAGTGGTGGGCCCACAGGATGGATGGATGTGAGGCACCACGTAGCTTCTTCCCGGCCACCAGGCGCTCGCTGTCGGGCCCTCCCTCTGGGCCTGGCTCCAGACGGGGCTCCCTGCTCGGAGGTCTCTCCTTCTCTTTCCCTCTGTTTCATGAGGTCATTTTGAACCATACTTAGTCTGGCCCCTCGCCTGAGACCAATTTGCCTTGGGAGACCCTAGCAGGAGCACTAGGCTCCAGACAACACAACTCTCAGGTTCATAGGGATACACAAACCTCTCTACCACGGTAAGGTGATGGTTCCCAGAACATTTTTATAAATCCAATATTGACAAATTCATACTGTCTCATTTAGGGTTGGGCGATATTGAAATTCCGCTACTGGTGACATGGCTTTAAGAAAAACAAAGATATAGAAAAATGGACTGGAGACGCATCTGTTGCTGAACCCACGCATGTACGTCATATTATTTTACACTCATTGTCTAGGCCAGGCCCGACCAACTAGCGGCCCACGAGCCGGATACGGCCCTTCTGAACTTTTTTCTAGCCTGCAAGATATATAGCATAAATAAAACTAAAGCCTGATTCACACTAAATGCGTCGAAAACGCCGGTGTCTCTCTCCAAGCCAAAGAAACCTAAAGATGATTCTGAAAATCGTCAATTCCAGAGAAAATGGTCTGACAAATATTGATTTACTTTGCCAGCTGCAACAAGTAAAACACTGGTGTGTTTATCATGCAACAAATGTATTTCTGTGATGAAAGAAGACACCGGGAAGCGGCACTACAAGTCAAATCACGGCTCGTTTTCTGCCAGATTTCCCATAGGCTCAGAGGAACGGAGAAGGAAAGTACAGGGACCGCTAGCATCATGTGAACGGAGTCAAGTGGCTTTTGGTCGCTTTTGCACGGAACAAGAGAGAGCCACGATAGCAGCCCTGCTTTTTTTCTGTTCTCTCCTCTCCTTTTCTCCGCTCTGTGTCTGACTGACTGACTGACTGTAGGTATGTGCGCACATGTCGTGTGTGTGTGTGTGTGTGTGTATGTGTGTGTTCACGAAGCAGAGGAGATAATGTGAAAGCGCAAAGTAACGCAGTAAACACGTAAACGTGCACATAAACAAGATAAATATAATTTAATAAAAGAGCACCTGTTCAATGTGAGTTCTGAATATAAAAAAACCCCCAAAAGTGTAATTTCTCTCACTGACTCAAACAGGCTCAAAATGACAGAAGTCTGATACGTTTGTTAGTTCTATAGGAATACATCACCTGACTTAGGCATGTAATGCATGCTTAGTGTAAATGCAAAGACATATCTGCTTTATGATTCAAATAAGCCTACTTACTGTTAAATTGTAAAAATGTATCCAAGATTGAAGCTATTGTACTTACAAGATTCTTGCTGTTCGGAGTTGTATCTCCATGATTGTTTGCACTTTTTGTACGTCGCTTTGGACAAAAGCGTCACCTAATGAACTGTAATGTTATTGTGAGTCTGATGCTACTGTTTTACTATGTTCTATTTGCATTTAGTATTTAATTTTATGGATATGGACTTGTTTTCAAAGCACCTTATGTATGCTTGGGAGGGTTGAGGATATTATAAACAGGGCTACTTACTGGTAAAGTGGTGAATACTGTTTTGTTATATTCATCTTTTGTTCTACATTAGTGGACATGGACATGTTTGGAAAACAACTCATGTCTCCTTGGTTTTCAAGATGCAACATTTTGCACTTTTGTGTCAAGCCTTGAAACCATAGCTTTCCTACTGTTTTGAATGGACTGGTTGCTTTCTGTAATGAATTAAGGTGATACAAATAAAGTGAAAAAAGGGGATGCACGTGACTAGTTCATTTTATGTATTAATAACTATTAACACTAATGTAAGTAAGAGTTATTTGTAGTGATTCATTGACAAAGTATTGTGTGGCCCACAAACCCCCAGTGATTTTCCTATTCGGCCCACTTGCTAATGAAGTTAAATAGCCCTGGTCTAGGCTAATCATCTTATCGTGGCCAACAAATATCATGTTGAACGATCATTTCGGCATATCGCCCAAGCCAAGTCTCATTATATGCATAGTGTCATATTGCCTACCCAGATGAAGTTAAATGTTTTTAAACAGGGTTTTTTTGACAATATATTTGCGTGTGTGGTGAAAATGTAGTTTGTCTTTCCACTGTTCCAATAATCACCAACTCTGGTATGGTCAAAATAAACCCTTAATTCATCGCTTTAGATGTGAAAATACGACTGCTCTATAGACGCTATTTTCCCCCGTTGTCTCTCTCTCTGCCCACTGAGCATCAGACTACTTAGCAGTGGCTCTCACTCACTCTTCGGGGCGGATCATTCAATTAGCTAAATAAAATGACAAAAATCACCCAAAAAAAAAACCGACAACCAGAAACACAAAATGATCCTGAACTTCATGAAAACCTTAAAGTAACCCTAAAACACACAGTTTATGTTTTGCCTTATGGCTCTTTGTTTGCCACGTAACAGATCCCTGCAAACGTTCTGACTTTGAATAGAGCTGACGCTGCGGCCTGCACCAGCCTGTGTAAATATACTGTAGCAGTGAAATGAAAGCCAAAACAACATCCCCCGATTTTTCAAACCTACTACCTACCTTGATCTGTAAAATCAGAATATAAATATTTCTCCTTTGTCAGTTTTCCAAACAGTTTAAAAAGGTATTTCCAAAGCTAAGGTTTCCATTTCATATTACACTGTGAAACTTCTCTGCTCATTTGAGGTGACGCTGTTATGAGTGATGCAGGTTTACAGTGTGGCTGTGGACAGCAAAACTCATTAATATACTCTCTTTGACATGATTACAGAAGACACTATTTAGATGCAGATATAATGTATAATTGAAAATGACCCATTTTTCAAGGGATTATTTTTCCAGAAGCGGTGGGTAGGCTTGAGCTGTCGTTTCTACAGTAGCTGTCAGGACGTAGAAGGCTGAGAATATGGTACAGCTTGTCTGATAACACTGTGGCACACCGCAGAGAAAATCATCTTGGCTATGAATGTATAAAAAAAATGGACAGTCAGTGATGAGCAAATGCCTTCATTCATCTCTTCTGTGTGGTGCAGAGGGAGAAAAAACATTGTTGTGCAGCAGTAAAAGACTGCATTGGACAACACAGCCAACAGAGGCTAGGTTCTGCAGTTTCCTGCATGATTCAACACAATGTTTGATGAAATAAACTGGAGAAATTGGGTGGGGCAGAAAAGGACAGTGAAGGTGTGAGTGCTCTTAGGGTTCTGATGAAAGAGTCAGGATTGGATGCTCCATTTTTAGAAAAGATGGGATGGGTCGAAATTATTCAGTTGGGGACAACTATTTCTGCAAAGAGAAGAATCAAATTCTCTTCTCCTTCTCTGTCTCTCATTCAGTGGAAATGGAGAGAAGTCCCCAAGGCCTGCTGATCTCCAGCCATTGATAGGACAATTCTTCTAGCTCATTCTCCTGCTTATAGTATCCCTCTCCCTTGTTCCCTGCTTAAGTCTCTCCATCTCACTTCTCACTCTCCATTTCCTGGATACGTCTACCTGTCTGCCTCGAGTCCTTCATTTGTCACTTTTTGCTGTATCCTATCCTTTCTCATTCTTTTTCAATTCCAGTTCTCTTTTTGTCTCCAGCCCTCCTCCTCCTCCTCCTCCTCCTCCTCCTCTCAACTGCCTTCCTCTCTTATGATGTGTTTAGCATTCAAGGCCTCTCACCGCTGCATCACAGGCCTGTTTGTTTCACCGAGCTGCAAAGAGAAGCAAAAAAAAGATGCAATTCCTCAGGGACGGAGTAAAATTTCTATATGCCTTCTCACTGTGGAGCATAATGCATCTGCATGGAAATGCAGCCACACATATAAAGGCTTAGTAGTCACATCTCCGCATACACACGCAAACAAAACGTGACGCAAGCATGCATATATGAATATTTTTCTTCTATAAAGACACACAGGCATGCATGTATGCTTTCAGATTCATACACCCACCCACACACGGAAGACACGCTCAACACACCTACTATTCATTATGAAGCATAACATGAACTACTTAACCTTAATAGCCATCCAATGTTAATGCCCAATGCCATTTGACTTTGACACTTAACTGCAGTTCAACACCCATACAATTAACCTCCAGTCGTTTGCATGTCAAATATGGAGAGAAGATTTCCTCAATCTGTGCCCCCTCCACACAGAGACGCAGGTCAACGAGCTAATGAAGAGTCCTTGCACTTCGTGTTGGAGTTAAGTACTTTAAATCCTACATAACAGTACACAACGCAACCCTAACATATTCCAATTAGAATTAAATGATCTAGATATTAAGCATTCACATTCATAAAGCGCCATGTTTACTGTATCGGGACAAACTGGGTCATATTTGGCTGTCTTAGATCCCTGTGCTGTCATAGAGGATTGGTTTACTGTGTGCCAGCCCCCGGCTCTATTCTGCTGCAACATTGTCCCCTGATAGAGTCATAACCTGGAGGGCAGCTGAAGCATACACACAACCAAACACACCCTCACACCAAAAAATACAAACACATCCACATTACCCCCCTCCCCCTCCCTTAAAATAAACAACACAAACATCCACCCACGCCGAGCCGGGTGGTTGTAATTAAAAAGCAGTGTAGCTCCATGGAGCAGAGAGAGGCTATCTGAGGAGAAAGGTAGGTGGGATTACTCCACCCGTTCAGCCTAAAGGCTTCCACTAATTACCTGTCAATGACAAGGAAGAGGGAGATCTAAAGGGGTAAATATTGTCCCAAACTGTCATCCTCAATGAACCACACTCCACACTCCGCAATTCAGTTCAAGGATAATACCCGCCGACAGGGGAAATAATAAGATGCCATATGTTTGTGTAATTTAGGCATTATTAGTTCCAAATATGTTCCAAACAAAGACACACTTGACTTGTTGTGGTTTTAAACAGTGTGACACCAACTAAAGGTCAGACGGCAGACACGCACTGATCGGGAAAGATGCTGAGAAGATGGAGAAAGAAAAAAGTGTTCTTTTTTCAAAAACTCAATCTAATTGCAGATTTAAAGATTGTGTTTTGGTTGTGAAGCAGACAAATGTGCCAACGTATAAAGATGTAGAGTTGCGTTTAAAATATGTTGATTGAGTTTATAATTGATTTGTTAAAACAAGACATTTTTAAAGCGTTAAAGCGTTTTCAATGTCATTCTACTAAGCGGAGACAGATTCCTATTCTGTTCGCATTCAGTTTGCGTCTTCATTCTTCAGTCTTTTGAAGTATTTCCAAGCAAAGCTGGTGGCAGACTTTGTGTTGTGTTAGCATAATTTAGAGGGTCGAGCTTACAATAGATACAATTTGGTGAGCCAAAAGGAAGTTACCGTTGTGCTGCTGGGTTTTGCATCACTGCCAACTCCCTGCTTACATATTACGTTGTGATACATATATTTTGTACGCATCATCCTATTTGGTTTATGCCTATAACGTAACAAATTGTTACTATTTTTCTGTTATTATATTTATTGGGAAACGAGATGTGTAATCTCGTTTTTCTTTGTTTTTTTCTCATCCTAGATGGGACCCAACCCGAAACAAATATGAGGGGTTGTGAGATGATTAACAGAAAGGAAAGCAGAAAATACATATTTCTGCTGCTCAAAATTGTTTCTTTTCAGATTTTTGCTACTCTTTGCTTAACACCTGCCATGTCTTACATTTCTTGATTGTAATGGATGATGTGCTTCGCATCAGGTGGTTCAAGTATTCTACAACATTAATGGGATGTACAACTTGGAAAGTATTATCTTGCTCATACGATGGTCACTTAGAAACAAAATGCCATGAGTAATCAAATTATTGTATTATATAACTATTTGTATCTTGCTTATCTGTTGTAAATATCATGAAATATAGTTTCTGTACCTTGCATTGGGAACAGATGTGTTAGACTATTTTGAGAAGTCGAATAAAACCCTTGCTAAGGCAGCTTTAATACCCTGTGACAACTGTCAATCACCTAAATATACACAACCTAGCACTGAAAAAAATCCCTTAACCTGATTTTTTTTTTGTCTCATTCACACAAGAAAGCTTCCAGTGTGACATTTTCTATCTGTGCCACAAATTCTTCCAGATAGTGTTCATATTTTGAATATTTAAGGCCACAGTGTCAAAGCAAAATGTTCTACTGTGTGTGAAGACAGAGAAGGCGTACGGTTTTTGATGGTGACTTTTTGGAAACGTTCAATAAGCAAAGCTTTCACTATGTCAGATCTTTCCCTACCAATTAGGTTTTAAGCAGACCTAGAAACAGCATTTGATAAGAATGTGGTTTGCAATCAAATGCAACTGAGTGACTTGTTAATTTACATATACAACATATACATATATATATTCATATTTGTGCGATGTTATAATCATAATATGTGGGTGAAATAATCTACACAGAGATGTGAAAATATAATTCTAGTGGGAATCAGAGAAACAATAGATGCCTCTCACATGTGTTTAGTGTAAGAGGTTATAAATGTCAAGTATGGGGCGTACCGGTAGCTCAACTGGTAGAGCGTATGTACCAGGTAACAAGGCTGAGTACTAACTGCAGCTCAGGTTGGAATCCGACGGCCCTTTGCTGCATGTCATCTCTTCTCTCTCCTCCGCCTTTCCTGTCTCTTTCCAAGCTTTCACGATCTCAAAAAGCAGAAACGCTAAAAATCTTCTTAGAAAAAAAACAAACAAATTCATGAACCTGTAATTGCCCCACCTTGTTCACTAAACCAAATTAAATGGAAAATCAGGTCAGCATTTGAATATTTTTGTGGTTAATATTTGGCATGATTTGAGCATGCACACTTATCCTATTCAGATAAATTCATAGCAAATAGATAATGATTGAACAACAAACTGACACTGATTGGTATCTTTGTCTGTCTATACACAGACAATCATGGCAGTTGGTTGTATGTGATTAGCAACACTCAATAAGAGAATCTAAAAGGTCGATAGACAAGTCTCCTTCTTTAATTATTTTGTGTCCCCCATACAGACACACATAAATTGATGTTTACCAGTGACGCTGGTTTGAGGCATGGTAGTTATGTGGCTTTAGGGATGGTAGTGTCGGTCGCTGGTTGGTCCAACACGTTGTTTCTGAAATATCCCAACAACTTTGGGTTGAATTGCTATGAAATTTGGCACAGATAACCATGGTGCCAATGAAAACTAATGACTTTAATGACGCCCTAACTTTTCCTCTAGCGGCACCATCAAGTTTGTGTCAAATTTGTGGTTTTGAGTGAAATGTCTCGGCAATTATTGGATGGATTTACATATAATTGAATCAAATGTTAATCATACCCTCAGGATGAATTGCAAAATCTTTGGTGATCTCTTAACTATTCATCTAGCAATATTATCAAGTGGCCCAATACGTTGGTTTATGATTAAACACCTGCTGAACGGATGGCATTCCCATCAGCCACAGCTGTATTTTGTGTTAGGGGTAATTAGCTAATGTTAATGCTAACACACCAAACTACGACGGTAAACATGATAAACATTTTACCTGCTAAACATCAGCATGTTAACAATATCCTTGTGACTATATTAGCATACTGAGATTAGCATTTTATTTAAAACATCAATATGACTAGAAATATTCTGAAAGAGCTGCTACATTCTTAGTCTTGTATTTAAATAACCAATCACCTGCATTAAGTCTCATTATATTTGGCCTACTCTAGAGAGAATATGTCCACACAACTTTCCCTCTAACAGCAGGTTGCTTCAGTAGATTTGAATGTGTTTCCAGGGTAGAACAGTTATGCTGCTTTAGTGGTCTAGAGAGAAAAATAAAATACCTGGGATTACTTCTGTGGTATTTTGGTGTTTATTTGATGGCTGACAGAAAGTCAGAACATGGGTACACTGTGGTCATAAACGGTCAGCAACGATGATCAGGGAGGCTGTGGCGTTTAAACAATGCTCAATTGGTACTAAAGGGCAAAAAGTGTGCCAAGAAAATATTCCCCACACCATTACACCACCACGACCAGCCTGAACCGTTGATACAAGGCAGGGTGGATCCATGCTTTCATGTTGCCAACACCAAACTCTGACTCTCTCCTCTGAATGTCGCAGCAGAAATCAAGACTCTATCAGACCAGGCAACATTTTTCAAATATTTTATTGTCCAATATTGGAGAGCCTGTGCAAATTGTAACCATTCTCCTCTGATCTCTGCCATCAACAAGGCATTTCCGGACCAATCTCTATAAACCCTAGAGATAGTTGGGCATGAAAATCCCAGTAGATCAGCAGCTCTGAAAAACTCAAACCATGCCATGTTAAATCACCTTTCTACCACAATATAATGATTGGCTTGAATTTTAGCAGATTATCTTAACCAGACGGCAACTTCCGCTTCAGAAAAACAAAGCCAATACAGAAGTGCCTTAAACTTGCATTATTTCTAATGGCCAGTATGGGGCGACTCCACCGCTTGCAAAAAGAAGTCTGATCGAATCAAAGTCAGAAGAAAGCAACCCTATCCTGCGCTCGGTTGAACTTCACGTTCCAAGATGGCGATGGCCAAGATGCCAAAATCAAGGTATATCATGTATACATGCCTAATAGAGTCACTGCCACGAGACTTGCTAATTAGACATCTCCGTTAAGATTCCTATTTCTTTTATCCTTCTTCTAACAATCTGGCAAAATGTATCTGTGAAAATATAGAAATTTAACCGGAAGACAAATACTTTTGCATTAGAATGCATTATGTAAGGTGCTGATGATTAAGGGCTGAGTTTTATTACGCCACGCTTTGGCAAGGTGTTGGCACAGCGGGGCCATATGCTGTATGTCTCAGTCCAGTTGGACCCAAATGGCTCTAAACGGTGCTGAGCTTCTGCCAGAGCGAGATAGAGAAGATCACTCAGCCAGTCAGTCAGTTGCGTGTGGTTGCAGTGAACAGCCTGGAAAAGAAGCCGAGTTTATGGGAAGTCGTCAGGTTTTTAGGAGCTAGTCTATTAATCACTTTTTTAAAGCCCTTCTTTTAAAAGTTTGTGTTCCACTGTTGTAGTTAATGACACAGGCCCCCGACTGCTGTTGGAAGTCAACATCGACGTCACACAAAGCTCATGCAAGCTGACGTTCATTTCACTTACATTATAATTTATTGTATGTACAATTCAATGACAAATTACAATCACACAATTAACAGATAGGTTAAAATACTACAACAACATAATAACCTACATTTAAGGGGGACATAGCATGAAAAACTCACAATGTCAGTGCTTGTGCACATACATTTGAGTATCTTGATTGCCTACCAACCCACAAACTGTAAAATTAGACAAGCCAGTAACTGGAAAACTACCAATTTTTGTCGCAAGCCAATCAGACCCTTTTTCAGGTGGTGGGGGGGCTTAATAAAGAGACAGGCGCTTAAAAGGAGTGTTTCAGACAGAAGGTGAATACTGGTATATGCAGACAGACAGGGAGAGAAAAATTATGTGTTTTTTTTACATTAAAGCATGTAAACATTCTAGTAGAAGCCCAAAATAGGAGTTTGAACCTGAACATTAGCTATATACATGTATGTCCCCTTAAACAAAATAAATTATGATTATGTGATGACTGTGTATCCAACTTGGATTTTTTTCCCTGCTTGGTCTTTCTTTTTTGCCTGTTTGTATCTTTGTAGTATCTCCTTTGCTCTATAACAAGCAGTGGTGCGGTCTGTGTATGGCAGCCTTCACGGTGTTAGACAGGCTGACTGATGAGTCATAGAGGAGTACATCTGTGTGTGTGTGTGTGTGTGTGTGTGTGTGTGTGTGTGTGTGTGTGTGTGTGTGTGTAGGTGTGTGTGTGTGTGTATATTATTTTCTGTGCTCCTGATGTACCAAATGCATTAAATTTGCAATCTGAACCTTCGTGTAGGTTGAAAAAATAGCTACTTTATTATCAAGTCAGAATGGCTGCTCATGTCATTTTAGTGTCTAACCCCAGATGATCTGAAAGGATATTTCTCACTACATCGATACTTCTGCTCCATTCGAACACTTGGTGGTTTTGTTTTTAATTGGATGCATCTTTTAAAAGGCTAGTTGGTGTATAAGCTTCCTTCATCCACACTGGTTTAGGCAGCCTGCTGTGAAACCCACAATTATGAGATTTGTCTCAGCTGAATGATGTATTGGTTTACTTATTTTCATGGCAACACTTGATACTTAGAGCATTGAAATATGAGATAAAAAGAAAGACAAGCGTAGTAGAGCATCATAGGTTGACGCGTGGGGCTGCCAAGTGCATTAGAAAGCGACGCCAAGGGGTTGTGATCAAGCGTCTGTATGAGAAGAGTTTGGAATAAGATCGTTGGATGAACTAAAGTCCTCTCCACTGATTCTGAGCAACAGAAGCAAAGAATACCATCATGCTACTGGCCTGAAAGCCCTTTTTGCACATGGTATTAACATTACATACATTTTAATACTACATTTTTGAAATTCCAAAAAATGACTACTAACAGCGCTTTTAACAGACATTGCTAAATTCAATATTGAAATAAAAACGATATATATACAGTATATCTCAAAAGTGAGTACACCCTTTAGATTTTTGCAAATATTCTGTTATATCCTTTCAGGGGATAACATTATCCTACTGAAACTTTGATATAACTTAAAGTAGTCAGTGTGCTGCTTGAATAACAGTATAGATTTATTGTCCTTTGAAAATTACTCAGTACACAGCTGTTAATGTCTAAACAGCTGGCAACAAAAGTGAGTACACCCCATAGTGAACATGTCCTAATTGTGCCCAATGATGTTGTTTTCCCGCCCTGGTGTCATGTGACTCGTTAGTGTTACAAGGATTCAGGTGTAAATGATAAGCAGGGCTGTTAAATTTGGTGTTTTGGGCACAATTCTCTCTGAATGCTGGACAACATGGCACCTCATGGCAAGGAACTCTCTGAGCGGCTGAAAAAAAGGATTATTGCGCTTCACAAAGATGGCCTTGGCTATAAGAAGATTGCCAACACCATGAAAATGAGTTGCAGCACAGTGGCTAAGATCATACAGCGGTTTTCCAGGACAGGTTCCACTCGGAACAGGCCTCGCCAGGGTCGACCAAAGAAGTTGAGTCCACGTGCTCAGCGTCATATCCAGAGGTTGGTTTCCAAAAATAGACGTGCGAGTGCTTCCAGCATTGCTGCAGAGGTTGCAGAAGTGGGATGTCAGCCTGTCAGTGCCCAGACCATACGCCGCACACTGCATCAAATCGGTTTGTATGGCCGTCGCCCCAGACAGAAGCCCCTTCTGAAACCGATGCATAAGAAAGCCCGCAAACAGTTTGCTGAAGACAATGAATCCAAGAACATGAGTTACTGGAACCATGTCCTGTGGTCTGATGAGACCAAAATAAACCTGTTTGGGTCAGATGGTGTCCGGCGTGTGTGGCGGCACCCTGGTGAGGAGTACCAAGACAAATGTGTTTTGCCTACAGTCAAGCATGGTGGTGGCAGCATCATGGTCTGGGGCTGCATGAGTGCTGCCGGCACTGGGGAGCTGCATTTCATTGAGGGACACATGAATTCCAATATATACTGTGACATCCTGCAGCAGAGCATGATCCCCTCTCTTCGGAAACTGGGCCGTAGGGCAGTTTTCCAACATGATAATGACCCTAAACACACCTCCAAGATGACAACGGCCTTGCTGAAGAAGCTGAAGGTTAAGGTGATGGACTGGCCAAGTATGTCTCCAGACCTAAACCCAATTGAGCACATGTGGGGCATCCTCAAGAGGAAGGTGGAGGAGTGCAAGGTGTCCAACATCCGTGCGCTCCGTGATGTCGTCGTGGAGGAGTGGAAGAAGATTCCAGAAGCAACCTGTGCAGCTCTGGTGAATTCCATGCCCAGGAGGGTTAAAGCAGTGCTAGATAACAATGGTGGTCACACAAAATATTGACACTTTGGGCACAATTTAGACATGTTCACTATGGGGTGTACTCACTTTTGTTGCCAGCTGTTTAGACATTAACAGCTGTGTACTGAGTAATTTTCAAAGGACAATAAATCTATACTGTTATTCAAGCAGCACACTGACTACTTTAAGTTATATCAAAGTTTCAGTAGGATAATGTTATCCCCTGAAAGGATATAACAGAATATTTGCAAAAATCTAAAGGGTGTACTCACTTTTGAGATATACTGTATATATAAAAGCATATAAAAAAAGTGGGGGTAATATTACATGTAAAGTAATTTCATGATTTGTCACATTTATTTAGTTGTATCAAAACTGAAAAAACACAAAGTGAACTGGATGTGGATTCTTTGTGAGTTTGCTCCTCTGTGTGTTTGTGTGTGAGACTGGCTGCCACAGCATGTGCTTAAGTATTCAGCCTAAGAGATTTTCCCAGATTATCAGTAATTGGCTTTCCCACATGCCCTGTGAAAGGTAGAGAGAGAGGGGGAGGAATAGAAAGATATTGTTGCAGGGATGTGATACCTCGAACAGATTAGAGCCCTTTTATAGGCTGTTCAAGTCACTTTCGTGTCCCTCAACAATTACCATTAAAGTGCTCTCGAGCAGGGCGTCGCTCTTCACCCCACAACTGTTCCAGACGAACAGGAGATGTGGAAACTGGGCAGCTTGTAGGTGTGAGAGTGTGAATCGTCTGGGGAGGACAAGCTGTGTTCATTCTGCATGCTAAATGAAGCAGAAATAGTATTATACACTTCTTCATCTCCCGCTCAAAAACTGACCTTTCAAGAGATTATTTTCTTCTAAAAACTACACAAATATATCAAGTCTTTAACAGCAAGAGTGGATGGACCCCCAGAAATAATTGCAAAAATGGTGAACATTTGCCAAATCTAAGCACAGACAGTGGATACTGAGATTAATTCCGATGATATCTCTTTCAATTGTGGTCTTCTGTGCAGAATGATTCTGCAATAATATCCCTTTAAAGTATCGTCCTCTTAGGTTAATATGCTGAAATGTGTATTGTCTTAGTCATACTTGAGCAATATTCATGTGTGTAATCCTCTTGCCACCTACAAGCAGTTGTGACCTGCTTTGAATCGGGTACTTCATTTATGTGATGTTATTAGTCAATGTGCCTTGTTAAATCAAGATTCACTTAATGGAGATGCATTATGGATTTAGCCTCTAATGTTCAGCTATTATTATGATTTCTCCCTGCCAGCTAGCCAGTGACAGGGTAATAATCCCCATCACAGTCTTACTGTGAGTCAGTAAGGTATACACAATCCCACGGCTTTGTAAAACAGGTGATGCATTTAGGATATGAGTGATTGTCTGGAGAGGCAATTACACAGTGCATCTTCATATCTTGTATTACATGACGGAAAACCTCTAATACTGCAAATTTGCTTTCTTTCTACAAGAACTGCAAACACACAGGCATTCGTCTTACTTCCCTTAGAGAAAAAAAGTAATTACAAGCAGCATCAATGCATGCAAAGTCAAATTTAAAGGAGGTGAATACAAGTACGAGAGACAAGTATGGGCGAGAATGTCATGTGATGCAGTAAAGCAAAAGCCAATGAGTTTAGAGCTAAACTCTATCCAAACGACAAGCTGGATTATTACGCACAATGTCATGAGCCGGGGGCAAGTGGGGACAAGCAAACTGACACCAGTTTATACTTTGACTTGACGTATGCTGCAGTAGATACATGTTTAACAGGGTTTTTTTTAATACCCTGTAGTGCACAGTAATGCACTGTAATTTGTACACATCCCACAAAATCAATTTGCATGCAATCCATGTAACCATGAACCACGCAGTATAAACAGCGACAAAGTCAGCATAGGGACAAGGGCGGGGTGGATGGGTGAGTTCAAAAACACAGGACTTTCACTCAGGAGACCGCACTTTGTCACCTGTGTGAAACCAGCGTTGATTTATTTGTAATGCAACTTCTGTAATTAATTACTTGGGTAGTTTTAACGCAAACCACCTAACCAAGTAGTTGTGTTTCCTAAACCTAACCAATTTGTGTCCTGTGAAGATGGAAGTTCATTTTGAAAAGACTGTACGGGTGTAATGAATGTAAATTGACACGTGTTGCTGGACATTTGTAGGTGAACGCGGAAAATGAGGAATAACTTTTCGTAAGATATCACACAAACTAATGAATAAGGAAACGTAGGTGTACGAGGGTAGTCTTCTTTATCTATCGCTCCTGTTTTACATTGCCATACATATTTGCAATTTAGCTAAATGACAACAGGATTGATTATTACATTGGTCGTGGTTAAATCAGCACAAGACTTTTGACACATCCCATACACATTTTATCAGAATTAAGAAGTAAACAACTCAATTTCTTGAATTAAATATGATAATTTGTAGAACAATATATTATGTATTATAATAATAATAATAATAATAATAATAATAATTATTATTATTATTATTATTATTATATTATTAATATAAAACGTTATAATTGATAATTGCAAACAATGTACTACTGTATAAAATACCACATATTTCATGATTAACACCAACAAATATAATCTACAAGCACAAAGAGATTTCTTTCTGAAATAGGAATCTTTTCCAAGCTGCTTTAGGAGGAAGACCCTTCCTTGAGATTAGGCGATGATTAGAAGCTTTGGAGTGCACCACATGTCACCACATCCTCTCATATTTACAGTTTGTGAAAAGCCAAATCCAGCATCCTGGGAGTTTCATGTTCAAGTCTGCTTCTCAAGGACACATAGTGCCATGGCTTGGGGTTATGCCCAACAACCAAGCTTTAGCACAGAGAAATCAACTGATTTATTCTGGATTCAACTCAAGAGTGTAGAGAAAACCTGTCAAACCTACGAAGCGCAGGCAAGAAGTCGTGTTTTCAGTGCTAACCAAGAAACATGTTTTCTCCACATTTGTCTCATATTTTGACAAAGTCCATCTGGAAACCATCAAATGGTGATTTTGAGCATATTTGTGAAGAGGCCTAAAGAACTTCAGTATTGTCCTCTCCATGACACAGCTGACTTACCTCATCTTCCAGAAACTCAAACATACATACATACATGCATGCACGCATTCTACACACAGCCTGAAGCTAGAACTACGTGCTGTAATTGCTGACTAAACTGCAGAGACCTGACACTGTCTCGCCAGAGAAGAAGATGAGTGAAATGAAATAAGCATACAGACTGAAAGACAAACACGCACCCATACACTTTCTCCCGCTGATGCACACTGACATGGACAGACAGGGTACATTCAACATGCACACTGATGTATTTATCGGCGGTGGGAATAGCTAGAGGGTGCAAACTGTTAAAATATTGCAGAACTATGCCACTTCAGTGCCAGGGGAGCTGAATGTTTTGCCTGCCGTCTGCAGATGCAGAGTGCCCGTCGTCTGTCTACGTGGTATTTGTCATTTGGGACGGCCACAAACCGGAGTCATGGCAGGGCGGTAGCTGATTTAAAGTGACAGTGATGCAAGGCCATCTTATTCATCACAGGGGAGTGGCCCGCATTCACTGACTCCCAAATTACCGTCCTATTTGCAGGCTGAACCCCCACTACCACCCAACCTATCACCAGCTGATCTATGGTGTGCCAACAACACCAAACTAGGTGTCATCTCGCCGAGACGAATAGGCAACAACAGACTTAAGGGCAGGTGGTAATCCTTCCCTTGTGCTTCAACTGTGTGGTGTGGGAGAATTCATTTTATTGTGCCCACGAGCTGCTGTACAAGCTGTTCTCTCATTCTCATATTTTGTTTATTTCTTTCCCCTCTTTTAGAACATTTCTCTCCTTCTTCTCTCACTCCTGCATTTGAAAAAAGACTTAAAAAATACAAAAATGTGTGGTCTTTAAAAACAATCCCGCTGGGAGTGAGAGAAAGAAGCTGTCGAAGAACGATGCTTTCTGACCTCAGGCTGGATTCGTTGGATTTTGCCAACAGAGCCGAGCGAAAGAACTGAGGAGCATATTTTAAGAAAGTTTCACACCATTTATTAACTTGTGCCTTACCTTGCTGAGCTGACGGGCCGGTGAGCCGCTGTTGTTGACAGTGTGGCATTTGAAGTTGAGCAACGATTCCCCCGCGGCATCACGCTCTCTGCTCTTGTCCTTGTCAGTGTGGGAGTGGCTGTCAGGGAGGGGCGATGTGGCAGATGAGGGGGGGCGCTGAAGTGCCGTACAGGACAGACCGAGGAAGTTAGACGGCCGGATCAGAAAGGCCTCCAGAGCTATGTTAGCAGATACCTTGGAGGCCAAGAATTAGGAGTTGGATAGAGAGGGGGGGAAGGGTTGGAGGGTGTCGGAAAATATTTTAATATTAGTCATTAAGTGTATGCTTTTATCTCAAGTGACAGCAGAGAGGGAAAAAATAGACAGAAGCGAGAAGAAACAAAGGAAGCAATTTCTCTTTCTCTTGCCTTCTTCTAGCTATCTGCTCGAGCCAAATTAACTTCTTATTATTCTAGGCTGCATTAAAAAAAAAGTCAAGCTATGGGACATTTTGTCAGATAATCAACCTTTGCCCTGACTGTGTGGCCGTGAATGTGGGTGTTACTGTTTCAATGTCCAGCCATACCTTAGAAATGACCTGATTGTCTCCGGTCAGCGCCAGGTCAGCGATGCGCTCCACACACTGGACGATGCGGGTGCACGCTCTGGCCTCATTCTGCGCCATCCACAGGATATGCTCCTCCACAAGCATCATATTACTGGCTATGTCTGATATGTAGTCGCCCAGCTGAAGAACCACAAGCAGACATGTATACAAATTGAAGCATGTACATAGCTACACAAATTGTTCGTACAAAGTCCACACACACTCACACGACGATGCAGACTCATCATGCACATCAATCATATCCGCAACAATTATGATCTCCAGACAGAATTGTGAGGGAGGCAATGGTGGCTTCATTCATTATTGGGAGATTTAATTTAGATTAGCAGCTCCATTGGGGCATAATTGCTTCCTTGGGATGGCAGTTCGTTATTTACTTACTGTACTTTTCATTATTGCTTCATTTGACTGTTCTTTATTGGATGAATGAGGGGGGTCTCATCAGCATTGTCTTAGGAATGATACAACTTTAAGTATCTCCTAATAATATCTCCTCCCGAGTGACCTATGATGAGTAATTGGACAAGCGAGAGCTAATATTGATTATTTTCACTGACTAAGCTCAACACCCTTTCCTTCGCACAACCTGACCTTCAGTGTGACGTAAAGCCCTCCGATTGCCTCTGGCCACAGACAGAAGAGAAGTTCACTTAAGGTAAAACACAGCTTGTTCAAAAACAGATGCATCTTCATAACCATCATTGCCATTCAGGTCCAAAGACGCCATAGGCAAGAGGAAAGCGCATGAGGTGAAAAGTTAATCTGTCTGGAATCGATTGAAGGATTGAAGCCAGAAGACAGCGTGCTGCCATGTCTTTTTAAGCAGATCCTGATGTCTCTAGCTGAAAACCACTAAAGCGTTCCTTTTTTTTTGGTCAATTGACCTTTCGCTAAGCCCCTCCCTAGAATGGCCACTGTCCAATCCTACGTTAACAACCGTTACTAGGCGCTGGAGGCCTGTCAAGCTTTCAGTGGGCTGCATATTGAAGAACTATTATTTCAGAAATCTGCTATTATTTCCTTTGGAATATCTCTCGCTGATATCGTTGACATTGATATTGACAGGCCTAGCAACAGTTACCAAGTGGGGAGAGGTTAAGTGAAGGGTTAGTTAGGACTCTTGAGAAGCCGTTGTTACATCTAGATGAGCTAGTCAACAGTTTTGCTCATAAACCTAAGCAGCGACAAATCATTGCTATCAAATAAATGTGAAAGAGCACGTACATGAGTACTGTCAGGAGTAGCAGCTAACAATATGAGCAGCAGATCCCCTTAAATTACAGTGTCAGATTTTGAAAAGCTGTGCTTCAAAGGAAACAGTTTTTTTATTTTTTATTGTCATTGCCACGTCATGAAGTAAACTGGCTGTGGCGTGTCTCCGTGCATTCACTCTTACATCTTTACGTTTCTCCACCAGCCTCGTCAGTCTCTCCACCAGGTGTGTGACAAAGATGACATCCATGACGTCAGTGAAGAGAGCCGCCTTGCTGGTGAAGGCCACTAACTGCTGGCCTAAAGGCTGAGCGTTGGTAGTATTTATAGTTATCTGGAATCAAATGCAAACATACAGCAATATTCAGAGAGGATGATAACAAAGTCCATCGGAACAATTCAACGGGGAAATCACAAGAAATAGCTGTGACAACATGTAATAAATAATACATCACTGTCATGTATTTGATGCCATGCATGTAGTTTTGAACTTTAATGTGGTACAGTAGTCCCATGTGTAATGTAGGATGAAACAGCTCATTGTCAGTCAGTTTGTATTATGTATATAAAGGCTTACACGTACAGATCTGAAAATACCTGCAGGCTACAGAAGAACTAGTGGAGATGTTTGTTTCTGTATTCTAGGAATAGAAAGTTATCAAATATGGCAAACAAAAAGAGTTAGGGATGCACGATATATTGATGTAGATGAATTATTTTAATAATTTATATTATTATGTATTATTCCAATTATGAAATTATAGCCGATAAAGAAGTGGCCGATAATATAAAGTCAAATTGGTTTCATCGACTTAACAAGCGTAACCACCAATCAACACAGAGAAGAAGAAGAAGAAGAAGAAGAAGAAGAAGAAGAAGAAGAAGAAGAAGAAGAAGAAGAAGAAGAAGAAGAAGAAGAAGAAGAAGAAGAAGAAGAAGAAGAAGAACCCAGAGATCTAAACATGTCGGTGTGGAGGTTTTTCACAGTTTTGATTGCAAGATTACATTTCTTTGATGTCCCCTACTGGAGACATTTGAAGACTTTTTCTTTCTGTTATCTTATTGGTATCCATATTGTGCATCCCCAGTTTTTTTAAGTTTTTTTTATTGCAAGTCATTGAGCAGACACTCTTATACAGAGTAACTTACAGTGAACTAACTACTGGAGCAACTCAGGGTTAAGTACCTTGCTCAGGTGCACAATGGTGGCAGCCCTGGTATTGAACTCTCAACCAACTGGTGTTGTATTTGGAAGCCGTACCACTAGACTACAAGGCCACCACCTAGTCTCAGTAGGTTGACAAATATGTAAAAGCCAACATGCTGGAACTGATTCATTGACAATGGGGAGAAAAACAGTTGGAATAAAATCTGAGCAAGTTGTGTGTGTTGATACCTGTGTGAGTTCATGCAGCACGCGGGTCACTTCACTGGCATACGGGCACTGAGTGTAGTCCTCTTCAGCCCAATGTCCAGCCCGGTCACAGCTCCGCCACGCCTTCTTCTCCCTCTGGCTGGAGGGGTGATGACTGCTGCCAGAGGGGTGGTGGGCAGAGCCGAAGGTGGCAGGAGCGCAGGGCAAGAAGGCAAGGATGCCCGCTAAAGTCTTTGGCCACCTGCCACACAAGATATCAGCAGTGAGTTGAGTTTAGGAATCTTCACTCACTGCACCAGATGGCAATTTCATACTCCCTGTACTTAGGAAATTATTAATTTGCATATTTGATTTCCAGCTAGCTCTAATTATTTTTGCAGAGTACTGCCAGATTCTGATACTTGATTGTGTTGTCTTGACTTTTGACTTAATTAACTTTATTTACTGACTTTATTAATCAACTTTATTGTCTTTCCACTTTGTGCACCATGAAACAAAAAAATATGTTTTGTTTGAAGACAGAATGCACTTAAAAAGGGGCACACCACCAATTTTACGAATCAAGATAAATTCCCTTGTCAGGGGGAGTACTACTTCCTGTGAAAACAGTTGTATCATGTATTCTGAATGAGTTACCTTAATACTGAAAAGAAATACCCTGATGACTTTATTGGGGTTATTTTTAATTACAGCCCTGTACTTCCTTCCCATTCTCGTGATCCCTCGGGATCAAATTGGAGGAATTTCTTAAAATTCAGCACAAACGTCCACATTATATTTTGGTTTTCAAAGGCAAAGTCTTTGGGCGTAACTTAATGATTCATATTCATAGTCATTTTTATGACAATTTGTTATGTGGTCGTTTGGTTATGCCTTGGAGATGAGTTCTTTTTAACAGAAAGCTTTTGTAACAAGATAGGGGCATAGAGGGGGAAAGACATGGGAACTTAACAGCCAGAAATGTAGGATTCAGTGTTTTGGAGCTAGACCCATACTCCAGGTCCTAAAAGTCAGGATATCTCAGCCTCTGAAGTTCAATGTTGACCATTAATCATTTAATGTGTCTCTCTCAAGTCCCACAACTATATGAAAGTGCAATATTAATTTGCCACAGATGGAACACAACAGAGAAGGATGAATACATGCAGAAGAAACCTGTTCCTGCCTGTTCCTTCCTGAAGGGGAAATTCAGCCTAAAATAGTAATTACAAGTGTTGTTCGTATGGCCATGCAAAGTTCAATGAAGTCTCCTCTGAAGCAAGAAATGAGACTATGTCAATAATGTCGTCAAGAGCCAAGTCCTGGAGCTGCTCTACTGACCAACCTGTAATACGGGCCAGGGTGATTTTACGGGGAAATGGACATTTTCATTTTCTAGGTAATGCATGTCAGTGTTTCAATAAAATAAAGCTCATTTGAGTGTAAAAAGTCTGCCAAACATTCACAGTCCACTACATTAGCCTCCATTTCCCAGATAATAATAGAACTCCAGGTTTTGTTTCTTGGCGCTCTTGTAGATTAAAGGTCTTATTTCTGTGCCTCTGCAGCCTTAGGAAAGAGCGGTTTGTGCTCTCACATTTGTCTACAATCAGGGGAGAAACATACGTCTGATGTTTTGCGATTTTCTCTTTAAGGCATCGCAAAAGTCCTACTGTAGAAGCCGAACTAATGCATGATGTGGGAAACACTTTTGACTTTATCTAAATGAAAATAAAGGAGCACTGCACTCAGGAGGCAGGTAATCTGTTTTGAGGGTAGAGACCTGTCATCCCGCTGTTCCCCACCCCATTCTCGTTTTTTCCCCTCGCTCTTCATCCATGTTGTTGCTGTAGCAGCAGCTACTTAGTAATAAATGGCATTAATTTCACCCCTAACAAAATAGGGGGCTCATTTTCCAGCCCATTACTCCAATGCTCCAGTAGAAACAAAGCCTCTGTGCTTGCTGCACTTCCAGTGGGTTGTAAAGTACAACGGCGACAAAGGAGTGTACACGACAACAGCACACCCACGGCGGAGGAGAGGTGGAGCATGTGAGAGTGTGTGTACAAGGTTTCAAGGTGGTCACAAGGAGTGGAGGACAGGAAAAAAGAGGATAGATGGAGGGTGAGGAAGATGTGTGTTTTTTTCCTTCTTTTTTATAAGAAACCTGAGACACGGGAACAAGTGCTCTCCTTTTTTTATAGTCTTGCTATAAAGCTAAACTATATTGACCATAATGTTTGTGGGAGTTTTCACATCACATATCCAATTGTTATTAAAATATATGAACTGTCCAGGCTCTACTGTACGTACTCAGCTATGCTCTTTGACGGTTAATGAGCCGACTCTGGTTTGAGGCAGACCAGGTGTGGCAGATTCTTGTCAAGTGAAACAAAAAGCAGCAAGAAGCTGACTGAAGTACCTCAACTGCAGTGTACATGTAGAGATATTGGCAGAGTGAGTGGGCTCTCTGATTGCAGTATTAATTTTTTCTACAGTTGAGTCTGTAATTGGGACTGTGGATTTAAATTATAGTGAGGTTAAACTATTGCCTTATTTTGGTTGAGACCTCAGTATCAGCTTTGAAAACCAGCAATTACAGTTCATCACCGCTAATTACGCATGACTAGTTGGTAAATGAAAACTACACTTAAGATTCAAGGATATGGTTTATTTATGATCTTTAAGTTTTCTTTTTTTACCTGAGGCAAGAAAAACCTTGCTTTTAAAATAATAGTTTGACATGTTAGGAAAAAGGCTTATTCGCTTTCTTTCCAAGAGTTAGATAACAGATTGATGACAGCGTGTTCGTATACAGACATGAAGCTACTGCTAGCTGCCTTAACAATTTAGTACAAAGACTGGAAACAGGGGGAAGCAGCTAGCCTTGTTCTGTATAAAGGTCATTCAATCTACCTCAAAGGCTCATTTATCAACACATTGTATCGTGTTTGTTTAATTTGGCTTCCGGCACATAAACCTTCATAAAACCAGTTTAACAATTTTTCTGTACAGACTAAATAAGCGAGATTGTCTGTTTACTCAAATAATAAATGTATGATATCATTTCACCTGAAGATAGAGAAGTGTTTTGTACTTAAAGAGATCAGCCATCAGAACCATGCAGTGCTTCCTTCTACTCATGTAAACTAAGAATTGTGTTCCCTTTAGACAAAGCCAGGATTACTGTTTGCCCTTGTTTCCAGTCTTTGTGCTAAGCTGCTGGTAGCTTTATAAAGTATTTACTGTACAAACATGATAGTGGTATCAATCTTTTCATAACTAAAGACGGAGGTTGGTTTTATCATGAAGTAGTCATGGGAGTTGTTGTCTTCACCACCATTGTCGTCATTGCAGTTAGGTTCTCCCAGAGGGGCAGCAAGTTGGGGCCACATTTTTGCTCAGCTTGTTTCTCTAAAAACGTAAGCTCCCGACAGTCAGAGGGTTTTTACCCCGAGCCGAATTATCCAGTCTCCTTCTCTCAAAAACAAACTGACCCGGTTAGTAAAACCAATAAAAAACACTGAAATAAAAGTGTCTTTGTGATGCGATAGGGCGGACATAGGATGGAGTGGCAACGGGATAACTTTTGCTCAACTTCTTTCTCTGATAATTTAAGTTGATGACTAAAATCCTTCGTCTGATTAAACTATATAGTTAAAATCAACCAAGATCTAAAAAGAGTATCATAAAAATGTGGCTTGAAACTGAATAAAAAGTACATTTATGACAGACCACCTGCTTTTGGCAGACAACCACAACACTGACACATGCACAAAGGGGATACCTTGATTACATTTACGGATTTTTCTTGGTTTGAAAATAGTTTGAAACATTTGTGATAATGTAAGTACACAACTCAACAACATATATAACATAGGTCTAGTCATTTTTTAAACATTTCAATGCGGAAATGTTACATATTATACCATTAAATCCTCCTTATTCCACCATGTCAGAGCTGATGATAGTGTACGTCAGGGGTGCCAAACATGCGGCCCGCGGGCCAAAACCGGCTCGCCAGAGGGTCCAATCCGGGATGACTTTGCAAAGTGTAAAAATTAGTTGTTTTGATCATAAGTAAAAGCCTTTGTAGATACACTGTGCTCAGTGAGTTGTAATGCACATGTCTAAATGATAAACTAATAATATTGTTGAAATGTGGAGATGTCGTTATTTACAGGTTATTATGCTGTGATTTTACTGGTCCGGCCCACTTGAGATCAAATTGTGCTGCATGTGGCCCCAGAACTAAAAATGTGTTTGACACCCCTGGTGTACGTAGTTGAACCCACATAGACAAGTGGCCATATGTGACCACTGAGAAATGACTCACCTGAAGTCTCCCTTGTTGTTGGTGACTCTGTCAGTGGGGCAGTACGGTGCAGACGTCTCCAGAACAACTATCTCCATTTGCTGAGAAGTGTTGCCACGGGAACTGGTCACCAGGCACTCCCAGATACCAGCGATGCCCACGTCGATGTTGGAGAGGATGACCTCACTGTAGGAGGAGAACAGAGGCATCAAACTGTGAGTGTGAGCGTGTGGATTACGTGTCTTTAGTGGTGTGTGTGTTTGTGTACTTCTTCTTATGAGATTCAAATGTCCTTGAAATGACAAGGTGCATGATCAGGACTAGGTCTCGGGTTTAGGGTTAAATGTAGACTGAGGATTATCTTTGTGTTTGAACTTGAATTTAGGGTGGTTTGGATTATTTTTGGATAAGGCTAAGGATTATAGTTAGGCATACAGTGGGGTGGGTTGACTTTAGGGCAACATCTTAAGGATTCTGCAGTCAGCGGAAGCTCCTCATCAGGATGGGACCACAAAAAAGTGCGTGCATGTGTGTGCTTCACAAATTCATTCAGAGAGCCTCGTGCATGTATGAGTATGCAGTGGCTTAAAATGTTGGCCGTGATTTAAGATGATCATTACTCATGCTTATCTTTCCTACTTTGTCACGGCGATTCCTATCTCAATGGAAAATGACTGATTAAACAAAGGATGGTGAAACAGTGACAAAGAGCCAATGCAGGCCATTTGCCAAGGCGACTAATCTTGAGGATTTTACTCCTTATGAAAGAAAAAGGATCAAAGCTGCGGAGATTGCTAAGCAACGAGCATTATCACCATGGAAATACTGCCTCCTTGAGAAATGCCAACTGGTTAATTTCCAAATACAATCCAGTTGTAGTCAAATATACACTTTTCCTTGTGTGCACTTAAAGAGATAATGCCTTTTTGAGATTTAATTAAGCTGTGTGTGTTCATCATACAAGTCACAGTAAACCCACACAATAGCGTATAAAGTTTTATAATGCAACTTAGGGAATAATGGTTCATAAACGGGAAAGCACGACAGTTGACATTCAAAATTCAAAGTGACAGGCTGGACAAGAAACTGCAATCTTTCAGAGTAAAGATGATTAGTGACTGAGCGGCTCTGATGTGGAGAAGCTGTAATCCCAGAAAATATTTCTCAGAGGATGTGAGAGACATATAATTCAGAAAATGAAATGCCTCTCTCTCTCTCTCACTCTCTCGCTCTCCTTCACCCATTTCTGTCTCAATATGTTTATAACTAGTACAACTATTTTAGATCTGAGCCTGTCCCAGCATGCACTGGGTGAAAGGCAGGCAAACACTCTAACACCAGGGGTCACCAACCTTTTTAAGGCCAAGATCCTTGACCTCAGCCTTAGTGAAGGGCAAGATCTACCGAAACATTGAGAGAAAAATATAGAATTTCCAACTTGAGGCTAATTGTATTTGAATAGCATGAACAGTTTTGGCCCAAGTTTCAAAGTGATGCAACCAAGTAGGGATGGGAATCGAAAATCTGTTCCGGTTAAGAACTGGTTCCTTGTTGTTGAGCCCTTGGAATCACATGCCTCCATGACTGTCGGTTTCTCTTTTTGATGCTTTCCAACAATTGCGCATGAGCAACGACGTACCACCATACACATGCTGTATCATGTTTCAGTTTGTCTGAGAACATGGACATAAAAAATACAAAAAATACTAAAAGGTATGGCACTAATAAACCTGTTATTTATCAGAAATCGATAAGTGTCAGATCAATAAGAGGAATGGATAACGGAATAATAATGAAAATGAAACCTAGAATGTTTAAGTTTCATTATTTAAGTTTACTCAAATACAAAAAATATAGGCTATTGGCTTATATTTTTTCATTTATATAAGGAAATTATTTTGTTCACAGTAGACAATAAAGAAAGAAATAAACATCATTGCCATTGTTAACTGTCTGTTTATCCATTGAAGCTTCATGCAAGTCACATTTACCATTAGCATTTTAGAAAGTAGAACTGGTTTGTATATAAACAAAATGCTCAGTCAGTAAAACAGTTCTATGTCACATCTCATGCAGCATCACTTTTTATAATGCCATCAGAAAGTAAAACTGTTGCAGTCATGTTACCCACACACGTCTGTGTGATGGCTGTGACTGATTACTGTCCGTCATTGGCTCATAGCTACCGACAGCCAGTCACACCTCAAGGGAAGACAAAGTGACTGACTCAAAACATAGTTGGTGGTAACTGATGCATATTTATAGTCTGCTGACAGACTGGGATATTTAATCCCAAATGTGGTTTCTCTCTGTCACGTATAAATTCCTTGCCTGAAGTTTTGGTGAAGGCCTCTGCACCTTGTAAATTGGGACCTGTAGCTCGCAGCTCTTTTTCTCTCTGCCATTGTTCTGCCTACTATGTTCTTGGCGCAAAGGTAACATTTATACTTTGCCAAAAGGATAATTGCAAACAGACACAATGAAGAGAACATTGAACTCAGCTGAAAAACATTGTAGTGCAATATCTTTTGTGAATCAGACTTGAGGCGGGGCAGATAGCGGTTGCAAGTGATGTGTAATTCATGGGGCTATCATCGGCCACATTGCATTCCTTGTGAATTCCCCTGTAAGAGGTGTGGGCTTTGTGAGGATGTACTTAAAATGAAAATCAAACAAATTATAATTGAACTGATGACGGCACCAGATGAAAAGTTATTACCTTTCATCCTGCAGGGACCATGATTGTCTCAACCAAATTGGAAAGCAATCTATCTCAAATTTGGTGAGATTGGTGTATTGACCAGAGTGCTGGAGCTAATATGTGACAATGCCATCCAGTGATCCAGGGAGACGTTCTGTGACGCAGAAGCACTGCTCATGCATGCAGTGTGGCCCAAGCATTAGACTCTAGTATGAATGTTAACCCTCAATTCGCCAAACTCTCACGAGATGGTTAAGGTTATGCATTGATCTCGAATAGTTAGGCTGAAGATCGGTCGTCGGGCAGCCAGTCTCACAAGAGTCTTTGCAAATCGAGGGTTACGATATGGACACAAACTAGACTTAGTGGGTGAGCAAAATAATTTAATTTAGCTAAGAAATCACTGAGTTCATGAATCATTTTGTAATCTATGCATTTGGCACCTAAATAATGGACTACTAAATATCTAAAGTTCCAGAAATACAACAAACTATTTTAAAGCCTTTACATGTTCTAGGCCAGTGATCCCCAACCGTGGGTCATTTGGTACCGGGCCGCACAGAAAGATTGAATAAAAAACTATTTTATTTTGAAAGGTTTTATTTTGAAAAATCACCAGATACATCTGTCTGTGAGTCTGTGTCTCTTGACACATGTCAAGACGCTCGTCACGTGATACTTTACTTAAAAAAAATAAACTCACAAGCAACAATGAGAGGAAAACAAACGTCTTCAAAGAGCTTTTTTGGAAAAGGGAAAAGACCCAATGAGGAGACATTTAAAAGACAACATCAGGAGTCCACCTGTAGCGATAAACACCTCAATACGTGTTTATCGCTACATGCGCTGCTCTGCATAATATACAGGCTCACAAATGACGCAACGAAGACTTCATAACGCCGGCACCCGGCATTAAAAGACAAGCCCTTGGAGTTGTTTTAGAGAAAAAAACATGAACAAGAAGGACATAAAGAATTACTGATGGCCACCACATCAACACATGCGAGTGCACTGAGAGCGTCATACTTAGTGACTAACCGTGTCGCTAAGAGAAGAAACCTTTTACTATTAGTGAAGAATTTATACCCCCGTCTTACTTATGAAACCGGTCCTTGGCATAAAAAAGGTTGGGGACCGCTGATTACTCTTTTGATTAAGGTAATTCTAGTGATGATTAATGTGTATTATGTGTTCAATATATGATACAAAATACTGATGCCAACAAATGAAAAACAACCTATGAAGTCTGTCAGTCAAACACTTTCACTCAGTACCAAAGAAACAAATGAGCTCAGGTATTTTGAAAAGAGAGATAACGTGTGTATGAAAACGTCCAAATGAAATCACATTGTGCTCGGGGGGAGCTCATCTCCGCTGCTGTTTGTTTTGTGAGAGAAGACAAACGGAAATCAGAGAATGCTGTTGACATACCCTGTACCCGAACGGACCTGTGACTTTGCTTCAATGACTTTCGGTGGCGAGTTATGAAAATGAATAAAATAAGTCCTGATTTCATCTTCTGTGTTCCACTAAAGCTCTCTTTTCTGATTGCTTTTCTAAAAGGCCCTAAATCAGATTTGAACGCTTGACTGAGATGATGACATTCCGGGCTAGAGAACACGTGTGTGTGTGTGTGTGTGTATGTGTGTGTGTGTACATGTGAATGTTTGCGGTTGTAAAAAAACCACTTCTGGGCATGTTTAGCTAGTTTAGAGGGATTTGAACAAGTCATTTAATAGTTTGGACAGGAGCCTTTTTGAAGTATTGTCATTAAGATTCCTACAAACTTTAGACATACTATAAGGATCTTACTGTGATGATTTCCCTAACTCCTACCTCTCTTTCACATGCTTATTCTGCCTTACATAGAATATCCGACACTCTTTCCATCACTCTCTCTCTTTCTCTTGGTCTCTATCTCCAGCTCCCTGTTTCAAACAACATCCACCCTCTTCCACAGGACACAAGTTGAGTTTAAAATGTGGATGGGCTTTAAATGTAAACCCTCTGGGCTCAGTCCAGCTAACAGCCTGTCTGTGCAGTGCAGCGATTATATAACAAAACACAATAAGGACATAAGGTGTCTGAAATCCAATTACAAACAGATGATATATATGTCATATTGTAAGGTAAAGTGGAGAGCAAACATGTGAGTCATGTTCATGTTCAAGGACTGGTATGACATGGGGACCACAGAAATTCACAGAATACCCCTCATTGTATTGTCACACAGGATAATGACATTGGTAGGAAATACCAGTGTATGTCTGTTACACGCTCCCTCCTTCTTGTGCTCTTCTCCCTCCTTTCTCAGGTGTTACTGATCTGATGATTGCGGGGGCCTAGCCACCATATTTAAGGGAGGACAAGGAGCTCTCTCTCTCTCTCTCTCTCTCTCTCTCTCTCTCTCTCTCTCTCTCTCTCTCTCTCTCTCCCAGGCAAAGCAGACGTCTGATCACCTTGGAGCAATTTTTTTTGGTTCCTTGTAGTCCAGTTGTTGCAGTTTTGATAGTATAGGGGTCCCATGGTCCCTTGTGTAGCTGACCCAGACTTCTTCTGTCCTTTTGTTCTTGTTGGTCCGAGCCTCCATACTCATAGTTGTTTAATTAATGGCATTATTTTATTAATATAATATTTTTGTGCTGTAAAGTAACTCACTGGTATGGCGTCCTCTTTATATGTTGCTGGTCACAAGGTTGAGCCAAATGTTTCTTTGTTGTGGCCAAGGCAAATGTTCATGTAACAAATGTCTTTAAAGATTTACCAATTTGTTTATTGATTTAGCAATGCGGGATTTGAGCACTCAAGACATTCTTCTGCAGACTCCAATAGATTGAAAACAAAGAGAGAAGATCAGGATTACTGAAAATCTGTTTTCACCCAAAGATATGTGGGTATAGAGGGTGGAGCTATAACCCCACCAAAGAATGATCGTTTGATGTTTGACATACAGAATGATGTCTGACTAGCATTTTCTAATTTTCCAGAACATCTGGTCCAATATCACCCCCTTTTTTCATTGTAACATTCGATAAACTGGAATCACATGGGTGAGTTCAGTAATGTACTGTAAGCTCCTCTGGTGCTGTTAACGTTGTCAGAGGGGGATACTGGTATGAGTCACTCTATATTTTTTTCATCTGTAAAAGTTGACTATTTCTGCATCTTTTTAACACTTTTTTTACTGTTCGTAGTATTTTTGAATCATCACAAGTGTTTGTAGTTGGCACAGACATTGAAATGCCACATGTCCACACATAACCTTGTTTATTTATGAATTAGCCGCAACTTCATCCGTCCCACCACTAAATGATATAGCCCCCAGCCCCAGCAAGAACAAATGAAAGTAGGCAATTAGCAATATACTCTAACGTTGCTCTAAAAAGGCACATTTGCTGATGAACTCTGATTTCCTTTCAAGTCCACAAAGCTCCCCAGGTGTGTAGATACATTTTGGGATTGTTCATTAATATTCATTTTAATGTTAAATTAAATGGGCTTGCTCAGAACATGTTGTACTCAAAAACTGTTGTTAAAGTGACATTAAACCTTATTGGTCATTTATTAATATTTTAGGAGAATGCTGCCATAATAAATAATGACTGGAACAGTAGGTGTCCTTGTACAGTACATAAAACAAAACAGATTCATTTGAATGTTTATGGATGATGACTGATTCAGGTGCTGAAGGTGGTGGTGGGGTTGGTGCTTAAAGGGTGTACTTGCAATTGTGTGGTTACATGCATGCAGGCCTGTGTGACAGAGCTGCTACACTTGTCCTCTCTTACCATGAATAGTCTGCATAGGGGACAGTTACATCATTGCTGAACATGAACCAAACTGTCTGAATGCTTGAAAATACACAGGGAAATACCCCCCCTCCCTACCCCACACATACAGACCCAACCTCTCCCACCTCTCCTCTCACTCTGCTGCTCCCTCCCTGTCTCCCACCACCTGCCTCACAAAAGGAAAACTTCACTACTGAAGGCGAATTCTGCTGCAGCCGGATCCCAAACGTCCCTGCTGCATACGGCTGCACCCAAACAAAACAAGCAGAGCAGAGGAAACCATCCAACAGCCAGTCCGGTTTACAAAAACAGGTAATCCTCCCGTAATAAACACATGCAGACGTGGCTCCGGTATGTGAAAAGCAGTAGGGCAGGGGCACACATAAGCCATGCACAAAGCACTGACCTACATCCACAGTAACACTGCACCATTGTGGAGCAGCTCCCCAAGGGCTCATTAGGAACATGTATGCTCACACGCTGATATTTAACAATTTGTTTACATAATGTTGCTTAAGAGACTGTAAACTTTCAATCTGTCCCTGCTACTTAGCAAATGTCAAAAGCTGGGACACTTTAATACAAGCTCGCTGATCACAAGACGTTGTGAGTTATCGCAGCTTGTGTGGTCGCTGCATTACAAATGCACAATGTGGGACATTTCGATGTCAAGAGGAGTAATACATTCTGCATGTACACATACATGCAGGTGCACCTTCAATATGCACACAGGCATACGCACATAGAGGCATACTGTAATTCACTCAGATATAATGAACATACTATTCGCGTTGGAGCAGCGTCCATATCAAATTAACTCCTTAACTTAACGCTATCTATAACTCTGCACCGTGTATTACGTAGACTGTTACATTTCCTTGCTAAACTTCATCCAATGTAACTAAGAGCTTTTATTTGTCTTCATTGACTTAAACTGGCAAGCAGTTAAGGGATGAACCCAGAGGTAAAATTATATATATGTAGACATAATCAAATTTGGTCTCCTTAGCAACTGATGCACAAACGCTTGTAAACTCATATCACATATCTGCTTACCTGATGTCTGCACGTTTTACTCTTTACATGCACTGCATCATTGCAGCACTGCTACTATTGAGCCACACACAATCCTCTTTTTCATTCATGTATATGGTGCTGTATTTATATTTATTTAATTATATCATCCCAATCTCTCACATACCATATCTCATTCCAAACAAGATCACCAGCAGAGATGCGGAGGAAGAGGCAGATATATACTTTTTTCCTTTTTCCTTTGCCTTCAGTAATATTTCCAAACCAGGTTCTTCATTTTGTGCAAGATTAGCCTGATTAAAAATGGAGAGGATTAAGCAGGATACATCCAACGTGTCTGCTGTAGCTTGCTACAGGGCTCTAAAATGTTTGATTAATGAAACATGAATCACAGGCTGGTCCCACTGCTGCCGCTAGCATAGCTAATACTGGGAGTTTGGCTTGACACCATTACTCAGCAGGAGTCTGGCCCACATCGCAGAACCATCAGGCCTCATGGGGCTGGGTTTTCTTCTGCAGCTCACTGTGAGCAATGTAAACAGATCAGCTTATCGGCCCACCTGTGCCAGCAAATAAAAGGCTATAATGACACAGCACAGTGTGAAAGTGAAAGAGACAAAAATACAATACAAACAAATAGAACACATACAGTATGTCATCACAGTAGCCTGTTTCAGTAAGATCATGTGATGATTGGTATGTCTGTACTGGCTGTTTGCCTGCCTAAAGCTTTAGCTGAGAAAATAGTTGCAAAACATTTTGGTTTCACCTTCAAAGAGGTCACTTCGCTGAGGCTTTGGCATCTCAGCTCGTGTTGCTGCAACACTGTGCAACAAATCCAGACGAGGGTTTTAAGCCATGCGCTAAATCCCGTGTATTCAGTCTTTCCCCTCTGATGGGGCACGCAGGGCGAGGCTGGCTGACTCAGAGGACGTTTATCCAAGGTGAACGACATCAACACGGGCTGTAATGACTGATATATTGTCCACTGTGGCTAAACGAGCATTGACAGCCTCTGGCATGTCAAAGGCCAAAACATTAGTTGGTTTTTTTGTCTTAACGAGTGCTGGAGCAGTGAAATCGCAGGGCTTTAATTTCCCCCCACACGTCTCACTCAACACTGCAATTTAAGGTAGAGCTCAGAGCGAGGGGTGAAGTTCAGCCCAGGCACGGCAGATTGTTTTTGTTGGACAGAGCTCTGTTACACACTCATCAGCTATAGAAATTATGTCTGCTCCTTGCAGGTTTTCTACAGGAGGGAGACATTTTAGGTGCCAAGAACAACAGAAAAAATGGCATTATACAAGAGCAGAGTGGTGGGGAATTGCAATCGGGGCCTAATCAGAATGTGAGCAATGAGAAATTCATTACGTTCCATTGGGG
This sequence comes from Cottoperca gobio, assembly GCF_900634415.1. Classification (NCBI taxonomy): domain Eukaryota; kingdom Metazoa; phylum Chordata; class Actinopteri; order Perciformes; family Bovichtidae; genus Cottoperca; species Cottoperca gobio. Next base: position 5,049,047 of record NC_041369.1, read on the forward strand.
ACACTGATCTGGAGTCAAAATTTGGACGGACTCGTTTTGGGAGAGATTGAGTACTGTACAGTTTGTCCTGATGGGACTGAAGAAGCAGAACAGGACAGTCTGACGACACCAGTCAGGACGCAGCCAACATTGAGGGGCATAAGGATTCATCTCCTCTCTGACAGGTTTCTCAGTATGAAGCCAGTGACTTCAAACCTAAATCTAACTATTGTTGTATGATCTTAATGAGTTGTATTGTCTACTGTCTAATGTTAAATGATTATAGTAACATATAGTTCTGTGTGTTGAAGTCTTTGTTTTGATTTCACACCTTGCCACTGTGTCTTTGTGATACAGTGATACTAAGTGCTTTTCAAATTCCACACTCTGTACACATACATTCATTAATAGTTGCTATAACGCAGCATAAAAACACTGCATTACAAATACAAATCATGCCTTTAAAATGTTACTTAAACTTGCATCATTTTTTTGTTTTAGCAACTTTCACATAAGACAAGAAGAAGAATATTCACATATTATTACCTCCGACAAGGAAGTTGTTTGTATTTGTTTGTTTGTTTGTTGTTTTGTGTGTTGGTTGTTTTGTTTGTCTGCAGGATTACAGAAAAACTACTGCCCCAATTGTCATGGAACTTGGTTGAAAGGGTGCCATCATTGTTGATAATGGAAGGCAATGAGTAGTGAATGACAAAGAATTGCATTGACTTGCATCGATTGATAAAAAAAACTATGCCAAGAAACATCACTGCTGGGACACAAAACTCCCCAAGAATTCTCTCTCTGCCCTGTAATCCAATCATTTAAAGCAGTGATTTCACTGAGGATGTCAAACAGTGAGCTGGTACATAATAAAAAGAGAAAATATTGATACTTGATGCCGTTTGCAGTTAGGGGAATGGTATACCGTCCCAGAAATGGAGCGGAAATGAAGCTGGCACTATTGTTGCCAAATAACACACACAACAAAGAGGCGTGCTGGCCCTGTTGACACAGGGATACATATTTCTGTCAGCACTCCATCAATATTTATGTTAGAGAGGCCGATTCAGAGCAGGCAGCAGTTGAACTAATCAACAGCAATGTGCTCCTGCATCTGAGCCCTGTTGCAACAGCGTAACGTCAAACGCATTTACTATAATTTATACATACACACACAAACGCGCCGCAGACCACCAAGAAAATGAAGACAGGAAGAGGATGGAGGCTTGCTGCAATGTGTTGTAACAAAAGACTGTGCAGAACCAGTGATGCTAGTCTACTTTATCACCGCAATTATGATTCAGCATTTGTTCCTCTTATAGTGTGATCAGCTTGCGCCGGTGCTTGGGGAGCGGCTGGGCGGCCAACCTCTAGAGAGGAGCCACAGATTGCTCTGAGGTGTTGGCACGCTGCCAAGCCAATTCTGTCTTGTCCTTTCAGATCCTTATCAAGGGCACCAATAACAAAAGGTAAATCACAGCTCATATGGGTGAGTGAGAGATAGAGAGAGGGACGTCTCTGTGTGTATATGTTACTGTGTCTGTGTGTGACCCCCGAGCATGTATGCTGAATGAATGAACATCTGTAATCTGCATTGTTTGCATGTTACATGTGTATGTTTACCTCCGCCAAGGAGATTGTTTTCGTATTGGCTTCTCTGTCTGTTAGCAGGATTACGCAAAATCTACAGAACCAATTTTGATGAAACTTGTTGTAAGGGTGTAACATAGGCCAAGGAAGAACCTCATACATTTTGGAGCGGATCCGAATCATTGGGCGGGTACAAAAATTATGTTTCACGTTCGTTTACTTTGCGAGATAGGGCCTTTGTGTTTCGCTGATCGGAGTAATCAGAAAAATGAATACCCAATTGCAAAACTTCACGTGTACTGAATTCGGAAAAACAATTTGTAAACAGGTATCAACATTTGAAAACACTTTGAGCAATTAAATACAACACATCTACTTTTGGTGTCCACGCTGTTTCCGTATTACGAGCTTGTGAACACACCGAAGTCGGAAGAAGGACTTTTCCAACTGGGGAAATAGGACCATCCGAGGAGCACGTGAATGCACCATTGTCCTCTACATTCTAGTTCTCTTTGTAACATGATTGCATGTGTATTTTGACTTTATCTGCATGGGTGGACTTACAAACATCCTTGGAAGTGTGTATGTATGTGTCAGTTCAACGGGCCGGTTAACAGCTACTCAGCTCCCAGCTCACATTCCCCCCATTCATCCTCCCTCCTCGCCTCCCCCTCCTCTCTCTCCTCTGTGTGTACCTGGTGAGCAAGCAGCAGTCGTGAAGCAGGGTTTCCTCCACGTAGACGCCCCGGTCCTCCTGCGTAGTCACGATGCGCCGGTTGTGATGCCACCGCAGCTCCACCGAAGAGTCCAGGTAGGATGCGGTGCACTGCAGGGGTAAACGGTCTCCGTGGAAAACCAGTTGTCTCTGGGAAGGAATGAGCTGGAAGAGGGGCATCTCCAGAGGTCCATCTGGAAGACAAGGAGAGGAGAAAACAGGAAGGTCAGCTTGTAAACCTTACATCCCCCTTCCATAGGATGAAGAGAGACAGAGGTCATTCTTCCATCCTTGGGAGGAAAATATAGAGGCAGAATGGAAGTTTTAGGGGATCGGTGTTGGGTTGGATTTTGCGTATCTTGCAAGTAAGTTGCAACTTCCGGTTAGGAAAAGTGAAGCCAATGCAAAAGTGCCTTAAACCTGCATTCTCTGTAATAGCTTGCAGGGGGTGACTTCACTGGTTGCAAAAAAGGATGTCCAGTTGTATTAAAGACTATAAGAAAATTGCTCTACTTCTCACTTGATTTATTACCTCAGTAAACATTTTCCTATTGAGTTTATGATCTCAATTGATAGTTACAAGACTTCTTCAATACAGTATGATGTTACTTTTCTAATGTATGGTCCCATTTAGATTAAAATAGACAATAGAGCAGTGTAGGTTTTAAGGAGTGGTTACTTTGTGATTGAAAAATCGCTACCACAGCATTGCACTGCTCTTTTCACTAAACACAGTTAATTGTAACATGTAGGTCACCTTAAAATGTCTTGTTTAGCATTCAATTGTACTTAGCTACATCCTCTCGTGTCCGGTTCTAAAGAAATAAGATGGCGACAGCCAAAATGCCAAATTCGAGGCTTCGAAACAGTAGTCCATAAACTAATGTGTCCATGTAATTGTATCCACTATTAAACAGTTGATGCTTGCAAGTGTTGTTAAATCTTTGATTGCAGAATTAAATACATGTCTCATAGCAATCCAGCACACACGACCATAAACACATTCTTACCCCACACACCTATACACACAAATACATGTGCAATTCCCCAATAATATTATACAAGACACACTCTCAAGGTCAAGGTGTTGCTGCTGTTGCTGTGCGAGATGAACAGCTGCTGATAAAGAAGAACAGCCATGAGCTCTCCCCAGGACTCTCCTTGACTCCTTACATGTTCACAATGGAAGCCTACCAGTGATAGGATTACGTACCTTGAAGCTGGCTAAATCCTCAAGCCTTTTTGCCAGAGAATACAACTACGATAAGGATGAGATTAGAAGACAGGGGAGTGTTTAGTCCGGTGCCAGAATATTGGAGAGGGTTTGATTTTTTAGCGAAAATCCCTCTGGACCTGACTTCCTACTTCAGACACAGAACATATACGACAATGAAACGTCTCTGATCATAATGAACACGTGGAGATGTATCAGCATTGCCTGGTTTAGTGAACAGAGACTGGCCATGATTTTTTTAAATGCAGTATTAGATCACTGTACCACCATGGGAATTCCTTTGGAGCACGTTCGTTCAAACAAGACATTTCCTTGGACATGTTCTAAAGAGCAGCGTAAGCAAACTCTTTGCCTCCCCTTGTATTCCAATCAATTGTGGATGTTGCTGCTGACAGGCAATTCGATATATGGGCCATAAAGTCATTTATTGCTCCATGCTTTGGTTTAAAAAAAAAAAAATACAAAATACTGAAAGATCCATGTCAGGTGATGTGGCTGAATGTCTCCAGCCCACGACTAAACATTTCCTTTGAGCAGAAAAGAGTAGTAAGCACAACTGTTTATGGTAATTCATAACCCACTGAACAATCACGTCTATTAACACATACAGAGCTGTGACCTCAATTTTCTACATAAGTCATTCATAAACATTGGTGCATCAAAAGTGCCATGCTTTCTAGAGGAACATTAAAATAAATCTGTCACCAATACTGGATCTTCTATGATGACATCTAATTACTATAGCTGACCCTGTTAGAGTGCTAAGACTCTGTGATAGTCTTTAGCTACAGAAGCTGAGGCTTTGTTATCTCCTACGAGTAACACGCAGCAGAAGCAGCATGGGGGCCATTGACTGTTGACTTGGCTGATGCTAATACTGTTGAAACAACGCTTTGAGCCAAGGATCAGAGTGTGGCTGCTTGCCTTCGCCCGTTGGACACTGCCAGAGCAAAATGCAATTATTGGTTGTGTGTGAGAGTGTGTGTGTGAGAAAGGGTGTGTGTGTTAGGGTGTAGGAGAAGGAGAGGAAGAGAGACAGATATGACGACAGAGGCGTATTGATATGTATGCCTGTATAGTCCCTGTCACACATGCACTGCATCCGTGAAATTATCTAGACATTACTCAATGGTGCTTCTTGTGAGAATGCAAACGTCAAAATGATTTGGAAAGGCATTAAACAGACTTTAGCCTGCCAGCTCCCGAGTACAAAGCTTAATGTCCGGTTGAGCACACATGTAAATAGAGCCCCTCATTGTTTTATAGATTCCATCATGTCCTGCACTATGCACCCAGGCGTTTGATTTCGCCTAAACCAAACGCAGTATTTCCAGTAAGCGAGAACATGTCTGACACGGACAATCTCCTGTCTATGTGTGAAAGGGAAACTCCGGACATTGTGCGGACCTCATTCTCTGGATATCGTCCAGAGCTCATATTTGAAAAAGGCTAAAGTGTGACTACATTAGCAGCGTGGCTCCGGATGTGGGACAAACATTGGTGCGCCCTCATCCAGGGCTTTGTTAGGATGCAGCTAACTTTTTCTCAATGGAGCCAGAAGCATGCCACCACAATAATAATAGACTTCCACAGTGTTTAATCAATTAGCTAATTAATTTTTTTAATCCTTCAATGTTTGATGAAATCAAAGTCCATTTCGATAGTATTTATGGATTCAAACTGCCTTCATACTGCATGCATGTAATCCAGTGAAGTTTTATACAACATCAACATCCGACTGCTGCTGCTTCACATTAAATCATTTTTATTGTAAAGCAGCCGCAGGATATGCAATTTCTTTCTTTGAGCGGTTAGCACTGATCCCAGGCGCGCATCAAAAATGTGTCTGCTAAACGAGACAATGGTCATTTGACTGACAATTTAATTTGAAATGTGCCAAATATGCAATTCTATATCTCTGTTCTGTCTTTAAATTATGATTTGGTGAAAGAATTTTAAAAAGGTTATCGCAAAATAATTGTTTTAGATTTGTACTTTTTGTTATTTGATTTACTTAATTGTACGCATATGATACGCCATCTGACCTTTATACACATATCACACTCATCTTCATCTGTTTCCTGCTTTAACATTTACACGCTTTAATGTTTAACATTACTTTGTCCAACTGACACAACAGGAGCTTTGATTGTTCAGCTGTTTCAGCAGGAATCATGTGTGGGGTCAGGCCAATCCAAGCACCTGCTGCTGCATCATTTAAATGTTAATTCAATTCATCAATTTGGGAAAGCATTTTAAATCTATTAATTTTATTGATCAAAAGTAATCATAAAAGTCTATAATTATTCACACACTGTCACATGCCAGGCTCCATAATTATGCACCTGTTAGCATTATTGTTATTATGGTAACTGTCACAATTTTGAAGTTCTCTAAAAATAAAGATTTGTTTTGTAAAAGTTATTTATGGTATTTAAGGTTGTTGTGATATACTGACGATAACTGCATATTTAATTATTTTGTTAATACTACACAACATTTCCCATAAACAGATGTGAAAAATAAAAATAGGAAAAAAATGATGGTCAGTGGATATGAAATCACAGTCTTATCAGAGTAAGTATGTTAGGTATCTGGCTCAATACCCGGTCCCCTGAACCCTACAAGGGATTGTGTTTCAGTTGACTTTGTATTTATGGCCTTGTGGATTTTTTGTTCATCAATTGTTGCCTTTTTTACTATCCATCAGTGCACTTGTTATGTATGATTATGTAGACTTATGGTAACAGACTCTCTCTTCCCCTCCCAACACTCGTATTTTGAGTGTAATTCTATGCCACAAAATAGAAAAAACTCAAAAACCTAGTTATTAAACAGTCTCAATGTAATACTGATGCCTATATATGACCAACATAAGTTAATGAGACCTGGCTATTTCTGTATAATTATTCTAAATGATTGTCATATGGGCCACCGGGTCCGATTCCGGGTCCAAAGTTTTGCGCTGGGGGCCAACACCTACACCACGCTGCTGGAGGCCCAGGATGAATTTGGGATTGCTGGGGGGAGAACCAGAACCAGGACTTAGCGGGCCAACTTTCAGACCCTACTGCAGTAAAGTTAGATGTTTTCTGAAGGGACTATGGTGCTCGGAAACACTACCGCTTTTGTCCACAAGAAAAGCCAAGTAAATTTACAAATTCATTTGACTGACAGCATTATTAAAAAATAATTAAAATGTTCTATATATTGCGATAATATGGTAATCATGGATGCTTTTGGCCATGATAATCGTGTAGTGAAAATCTGATATTGTGACAGCCCTAATGTTAGGGATAGAAAGCTTTCCTTGTTTATTCACAAAGCCAAATGTTGAACTTTGTGATTTTAATCCAGAAAGTACCAAAGCAGATTTGAAAATAAAACACGCAGATATTTGTATTCTTAAACTGATGCTCCTATGCTTTCTTTAGTCACTTCATTATCTTCTTCTCAAATCAACTGGCTTTAAAAGAGGTAAGTGACTGAACTTCAAAGACGCATATGTCAGACTATGTCAAGTTATATTCCTTGATATTTTTATATCATTAAATCATTAGAGGCACACCAGAGGCTTAAAGAAATGAGCCTGCATGTGAAATTAGATTCATGACATAATGCACCATAAAGGGAAATTGCTCTGCTGTGACATCATGCAATAAATACTGCTATATCCTGCAGTGCATAACGTGCCATGTTAGCTCCATACTTTAAGTCTGTGCTGTGGCTCTCATCTCAGCAGTGTTAAAGAACCAAAGGTTCATGGCTAGATGAGTCGAATAGACGCCTGCCCTGACCTCGACACAGGAAGCACCTGATCCTGGCGGAAGCTGCACAAGCTTCTACGTTCCTCCTCATTTGCAGGCAGTAACCGACCTGTGTCAGCGTGGGGACAAGGGCTCATTGCTGGAATGTATGGTGCAGACATCTGCTATCCATCACGCTGGAGCCGCTGGAGAAAGAAACAGATTCATCTTCTATGACACTTCTTCATAAAAACAAAAGGGGGGGAAACTAGGAAGAGAAATATTAATATTTCCGATGGTATGCGAGTGTGGAAGAAGGATATTTTCATCCTATCCTATCATTTTTCTTGATAACAAGAAGCTAGCATCAGGTGTTGAGCAATATCCCATCTACGCAGCCTTAACAAGGTGCTGGTCGGGGGACACTGTCGTACAACATTCCCTTACATACCGAAGGCCATATGAAAATAACAACCATCAAATAACATTAGAAAATATGGTTGTTAGAGCACCACACTGTATCCAATTGGAAATTGTTTGTTGGCAAGTGAATGAATAAGGTATTGTAAGATGGAGCTGTGCTGTGGAGAGGCGGATAGATCCAAGCATGGCGAGAGCAGGGAGCCCAGAACGTTATCATTGTAATCCCATAATGGATGCTTTAGGGCCTGAAAGGAGCGCTATTCGTCCTGCCACTGGATTCCACTCATGGCTCTTTGTCTGTAGACTGTGCAGAATTACCCTGTAATTGCTTTGCATTGTTCAGTGCAAATGAAAAACACCTACAATTAGGATTACATAGAATACCTCCAGAATGTCAGTGGTCCAGATGTCTCAGGACAGTGCTGTTGTCTGTGTACGTACAAACTAAAGAGGGGGGGGACATGTACATGCTGCAGACTGGGACACGTTTCTCCTCATTACATTTCGGAAAACTGCTTCACATCATGTTTGGCACGTGCACAGACTTTAGAGGGTACTTGAGCACCTGCTGTTTGGCCTCCACGGGAAGTGCCCTTTTTCTGTTTCCCTTTTTATTTTTTGTTTGCACACAGCCTGCGATGTCGAACACATATTGATTGAATCAAAATCCTCCTGGTTTCCTGCCGCAGTGGCATCCACTGTGTTGGCACCGAGCTTTCTATGGTGAAGAACGCACACACGCTTAAGTGCACGCATGAAGTTAACGTTTGTGTGGACAATAAGCCAAACTAGGACTGATCCTGAGTGTTTTCTGTTAGTTTAGCTTTGATGAAGAGCAGCACACAACCCTTTATTCAACTTCTTTGGAATTTTAAGACTTTATTCTTATTAAATTTTGATTTTAATCTATATATAATATTACTTTTTTCTCAATATATTACAACTTTTACAAGAACACAGATATGTGGCATATGTTTTGAATGTGCAGAAAGATTTGAACATGAGCAGAAATACTGGTTTATAAATCAATTAATTTATGCACATTTAAAGAGGATTCTTTCTCAAAACAAAAGACACAAAAAAGGAGGGAAGAGTCGATCATGCCTACATGTGTTGACTCAGCAGGGATACAATAAATATTTGAAAGCAATACAGCCTGCTTTACTGCATTATATATTCCCATTTAATGGGAATTGTCACCTGCCTGAATGTTGTGTTTTCCTTTGCATAAATAAAAACAATTTCCACCATAAATGAGTGCATAGAAAGTCAGCACAATGTAGGAAATGAAGTGTTAGACTAAAAATAATTTGTGGGGGAGGACCCCTATCCTAATATGTGTGCTCACCAATGTTGGAAGGAAACATACTCCCTTGGTCATAGGTTTGTTTTTAATACACACATTTTAATTTCCCTTTAACAGTGTCATGAATTAGTAGTCGTTCCAGGCAAATATTATTTTTAAATGTATTTAATTATTTGCGAAACTTGCCTTTTATGAATTCGAGCCCAGGCCCCTCTAACATCCTCTGCACGTCCCTGCATCATGCATATAGTGCATCTTCATATAATGTCCCACTCACTTTACACATTACACATTCACAAACACACATACCCCACTACTAACCAATGATTTTCTCATTCCAGAGCAATATCCCCATGAGGAAGCAGATGTAAGGAGAAGAGGAGGATGAGTCTATCACATATGAGATACAATTCCCCTGTGGACCGCAGCACCGAACGGCGAGATAGAGCAACTGAGGGGAGACAGGGAGGGAGGCGTAGGGAGATTGCCTGTAACCAGTCTTTCAGAAAAAGAAGAAAGTAAAGACCCTTGGATTTCTCTTTACTGTAAATTCCAGTAAGTAAAGACACCATTTTGTTCTGCTTTAAAACTCTGCTTGATGCATCCACTGCTGCTAGACACCATACTGCAACAATGTAAGTCTATATATTTTAGTCTTCAGACTTATTTAGTCTTAAAAGGGCCATATTTAAAAATAGTGTGCATTTTAAAATTGACACTTTTGTTAGCTGCGAAAAACAACTCCACTATCAACCTAAAATTAAAACAAGGACGAATATGTTTTGGTCATACGATACTTACACAGAGCATGCTGGATGGTTTTTATATGAAGGACCCCCAATTTTCCAAACTATCATTATAAGAAAAAGGTTTTGCAGGGTACACCTGATCTTTTCCACCAACCTCTTTTGCGACATATATAGTGCTGCAGGGACGATCTATTTTTGTAGGATAATCTTCACAAATAAACACCACGTTCAGGATTTTGTAATCATAAAATCGTAAAGAGCTAACGTTAGGCTACAAACGACCTACACCTCTGTCGGATGACTTCACGTCACCACCGCTAAGATAAAAGCTCAAGGTCAGTCGTCTCACTGAAACACTTGTTAGCAACCGCCTGTTTAAAGACACGTAAAAGCTTCAAAATTCACGAGTGGGGTATTTACAGTCGTATTTTACGCTGTAGAACAAAACTTGAAAATGAGCACAGAGCTTATTTCAAGCGTCTAACCAGAAACCCATTAAAGAAACCCAGGGACTTTGAGACGAAGGAACCAGTGATAACTCCTTTCCATGGTTTAAGACTCATTCCTGCAGCACTCTATTCAGACATTTGCCCAGCTCAACTTCTGTCCTACCACTGGCCACCGAGTAACTTCAGTATAAAAACTACCAGCTCAAGGGTTACATGCTTTACGGAAAGTGTTTTAACAGAAATTTGAGTGGCAGGGGAGAGTAAAGCTCATTTATTTTCCTGGCACAGCTTTTTTTTTTTGCTGATCTGAGGGTTTGAACGAGCAACTTCTGCACCACAAACTCCTTCCTTTAGCTTTTAAGGCTACCACTGCCCCCAACTCAGGTGGTACATGATAGGGCAAAGACTGCACGAATACCATTTCATGAGACCATTTTTGCCTGGGGCTTTCTCTCTGGCAATTTTGCACTAAATCATTGCCTTATATTAGGCTTGTCAAACAGCTCACAGCCACAGCAGGTGGAGAGATAACAGTGGAGAGAGAAACCTATTATCAGAATAGATCTACTTAATCATGTTCTCATTGCGCTAACCACTTGAAAATGCAATGTTAGTGAAATGAAACAGCTTCTTGCTAATGAGAAGTCTCAGGAGAGTCAGGAGGTATTCCCAAAGTGTAAAGATATCCTTTATCTTATAGATTACTTTTATCAAAGCTTACAAACGTTCATTTTAAGAAACATTTCAATCTGAATGGAATACTTGCCACTGAAAAAATGGCTTATCACATTTAAGTAAAACATTTTTTTTATTTTCTTCTTTTTCTTGAAAATCTAATTTGGTTCTCAGTGCAATAGATATTCAGATATTCAGTTGATCAGATTTCTTAAAAGAAGTCATGATGTCCAGTTACCAGAAATCAAGATCAATTACTCTTCTTCTGCTTCTCTTTCTTCTACATTAAACAAAAATAACACTTTTGTTTTTGCTCCCATTTTTCACATGTGTAAATGACAGATTTCAGACTTTATTTACACACACACACACACAACAGATTTATCTCAAATGTTGTTCACAAATGTGTTAAAATATGTAATAGTCCAAAATAATCCATCCACCCGACAGTTGTGGTATATCAAGATGGTGATTAAACAGCATGAGGAGGTGTGCCTTGGTCTGGTCACTATAAAAAGGCCCCAGGAACAAGTGTACGGTTCAACATTGTCCGGCAGTGGCTCAGTCCCTGCCCTGACATGGTGCCCTTGAGCAAGTCACCGGACATCCCCCTTGAAATTAATTATTAACTAATTCAAAAATGTGTTAATTACAAGGAACATTATTTGCGGACTATGGGTAGGATATCAATTTGATGCTACAAATTAAGTCTATAATAAAATAAAATAAATTACATACTATGCCTATAAATTTTATTTAAGCTAGCCTATAAAACATGACACTACTCGTTCAGTTAGTTGGAATAGTAAGAATAACACCGGAGTTGTAAATAACTCTTTTTTACTCTCTTTTTAGCATGCATTTAAACTGCTATGGCTTTTTAATTTTTCCATTTCATCAGTGAGTTTTGGTAATATGATACTGGGTTTTGAGCTACATGCCAAGGGTAGAGCAAATACTAGCTAAATGACCATGTGTTTAGCTTTGTGATTTTTCTATTAGCAAAAAGGCTAAAACCATGCTGTGTCTAAGTTTGCATTCTTCACAAGTGCATTAACATTAATGAGCAAGATGCAGTGTACTATGAGTTCACAGATGGTGTACTTATAATGGTCAAAAGGTTGAGTGTGGACCACTTGACACCTCTTACTCTCAATAGTCACCATCTTGGCTACGTAGTGTCAGGGTAGGGATCACCAAACTTGTAAAAATGGTGGCCGAGGAAGCTGAAATAGTTGAAGGACACTGGAATACAATAAATCCAATTTTCATATGAGCAAACAAGCCGGCAGATATTTTGGCGTGTGACAATCACAGTTAAATATTGGCGCTTACGCTCTTCGGGTTTAGATTTGCCAAAAAGAAGAAGAAGAAAAAGAAGAAAAAGAAGAAGAAGAAGAAGAAGAAGAAGAAGAAGAAGAAGAAGAAGAAGAAGAAGAAGAAGAAGAAGAAGAAGAAGAAGAAGAAGAAGCATTCAAATGTTACAATTTTCACTATCTGCTTCTCTCCATACCTGCTGCGCCTCTGTATTTTCCACTAACCACGCCTCCACTCCACCTCACCATCCAGCTACTCCCACCTCATCAGCTCACCTGGGCTCCAGTTGGATCTCATCTTCAAATCAAGCCTCTCCTGCTCACCCACTCTTTGCAGATTGTACTGTGACTTATGCAAGACTTTGCAACACTTCATTCCGTACTGATTTTCTGTTGCCGACCCTGCCTGCCTCTGACCTGCTCGTCTCTTCTGATTCCCGATCCTCTGCCCGGCTACGATCTACCATTTGCCTATCCCCTACTGGTTTGTCTACTTGGACTTTTGTATTTACCCTGTTCTAAGAATCGGTCCAGCCCTGTGCCTGCCAAGCTTTGACATTAAACTTCACTATCTGTTCCTGGTTTCCTGTGTACTTGGGTAGAAATGCATTCCGTGACAACAATGGTCATTTCCAGTGAGTGCACAACAGCCATGTTTGATTTGAGACAATATCCTGTCATAGTACATAGTGTACACAGTTTACTATATTGAAGTGTACTAAAGGAAGTATCCAAATTGAGAAACAGCATTGTTGTCTAGCTGATGTGCAAACTAGTGCTGGCTAGCTAGGTGTAAAGCTAGCAGCAAAATACATAATTAATAATATGGATTAAGTTTTCTTTCTTTTTTTTTCTCAATAACAAACCATCACATGTTGAACACTGCTTTTTTAATCTTTTTATTTTTGTTTAACTAACCAAATAGTGCCCACTCTACGTTGACCTTACACCTTTATGATAGATCCTTACCACAGCTGAGCTGCTGTTCACGTAGGTTGCGAAACTCTAGTCCGTGGAGGTGGGTGGGGAACACACACACCGTGTCGTTGCCGATCCTCACCGAGTTGCTTCGAGCCCAGAGAAGAAGCCACTTCAGCTGACAGTCACAGAACAAAGTCTCAGTGCTGAAGTGCCTGATGGGAAAACCAGCGCACAGTTACAATCTGTGTGGTTGAGTGCTTAATTTGAACAACTTAATTTATCCAAAAGACGGACAGAAGGCATTTTGACATATGAGGAAATTATATAATATAGCTTATAATAGGAAAACATAGGTGTAATTCATCAAATCAATGATGGTTTAATTTACCTTATGTGTGCCAGCTCCAGGGCACAGGTATTGTGCATGGTGACTCGCTGCTTACTGACCCAGCAACATTTAATAGCAGCGTTGCCAGAATACGATACTTATCGCATTTATACCGTAAGTTTGCCCCCTGCGCGATTTATAATGACAAAAGTGCCATAATGTACACGGTTACAATTAGCAGTTGGTTTTAGACTGCACTGTCTAATTTAAATACATTTCTGGATAGGAAAAAAATATGGATGCTACAACTGTGTTTACAGATCTCTTCTCACGGGAACTCTTTCCAGTCAATCATGTAGGCTTTGTTCTTGATGAACATGATTCGCGAGCAGGGCTGTCTTGTAATTTTATTTTGTAATAGTACATAAATGGTAAGACTGATAAACGTATGGACACAAACCCACTTCCCTGCATCATTGCTACGTCAGCATTACGTTTTCAATATTTATACCTATTGTGGTTGTGGCTTGTGTACGATCATTTTCCTCAAAATATGACATTTTTAAGCCTCTGGTACGATAGTTTAAAATTTCCCATCTAGTATCGCTGTTTAACAGTCATCTTAAATGTGACAAGCCACATGTGTGTCTTTCCTGCTATAGTCAAAATATCAGCAATTTAAACAGCCTATAACTTCTTGACTTGCCTTTGTACCCTGATCAAGAACAAGAGGTTACATTTTTAACACCAACTTAGATAACTGAATGTATTATGCACATGATATTTATGTGTGGTTGCCTTACAGCACTCTGAGAGCCACGAGGTGTGTAAAGAGTCCCACAGTCAGAGTGGAGAAGATGTTCCCAGATAAATTCCTGTTTGTGGAAAAAAGGACACAAAGACATTCATCCAGAAATGTCTCCTCACACGCACTAAAGCCACACAACTGTATTTTGTTGTACATATCAAACACCATATTCTGTACAGACAGCAAATTAAGCATAAAGCTGTTCAACGCATGCTTTCAATTTAGGGATTACTTACAATTTTGAGAGGTTGCCCAGATCGAGAAACATTTCAGCCGAGAGACAGCCAATCCTGTTGTTAGACAGGTCCCTTTTGTGTTGGACAAAAAAAGAAAGAGAAGAACATCCAAATGTTCATATAGTGAACTTTATAGCACATTTTACTGATATTGTAGTCAAAACAGGAAGCACAACTGAAAATATGTGTCTTTGTTAGTATCCGTCTTCATGCATGCTTGCCTTTTTAAAACACAAACAACTTAAACATCTGTGAAAGCTGTTAGGAAACCATGTTCATTCATTTACTCAACATCCTGGAATATCTGTCCAGACCTTCTGTGACCTTTTACTCTCTATAACCATTGCTGGTTACAACAGCACCTCCCCCACACACACACACACACACACACACACACACACACACACACACACACACACACACACACACACACACACACACACACACACACTGCTTCCGTATGCGAGTGGCTGAGCGCTGTCGCGTCCATGGCTCCGTGCCCTCGCACTCTGTAATTAAAGAGCTGCTTTGCTGGAGCAGCTGTGGGAAAATAAGCAGAGCACTCGAGTAATCACCAGTTGGGGAGCACTTAAATTAGCACTCTGCTGCTCCCCGAGCTTGGCACACACGCGCCCCGAATCAGCATGGCTAACTCACTGCCTGCATCCCTGCCAGCCCAGATCCCACTAACTATCAGGCTGCAATCATGTCACTCACTCTGAAGCCTATATGTAGACAGCCAGGATGAGAGTAATCGCAGAGATCATTACTCGAGTAGAACAAACCAAAAAAAAAGAAAAAAAAAAAAGTTCTCAGACTTTTTTCTTCTGCCAAATTCCTTACTTTCTGTGCATGTTTACATTGCAAGTACGTTTTTAAGACATTTTCAGTTTTATGTAAGTTTGATTGTTAATAAACAAACAGGAGTAATAAAGATGCTTTATTACAATTAATACTGTCATAGTTTTAAAAATGGAGTAGTAAACCAGGAGATATTTACTTTTAAAAGAAGAAATAATGCAAACTTTCTTTAATAACAAATGAAAAGTTGTAAATTAGTTGTAAAAATACAACCCTTGCTCAATTCAATACACGTAAGGGTTTTGCTGTTAAGACTCTTACTTGGTTTGGTATGAACATTAGTTTATGGTGGATAGGAGACTCTATGGGGACCGCTACGACCAGCAAGGTGAGGTCACACGACAGACGGAGACACTCAAATGTGTAAGTAGACAAATTTTCTACTGCACTGCTCTCAACCAACATGACGTGTTTCTCTATTCTTCGATCTCTATTTATTTTCAACAAATTGTGATTCGAAGAATTTTACATTTTTAAGAAGCATCCAGATGGAGTCTCGCAAACTACCCACTTCACTACACAACATACCCATCTCATTACACGATCCAAAAAATTTGTAAAATATGATTAAAATGCAAAAGGCCTTTGAAATAAACATCCTCTTTCCTATAATCAATTCCCACTGAAAAGTGTCTATTTTAACTTTTTTTATTAAGAAAATCATACAAGAATAAGGTTAAACCCACAGCCAGCCAGACCACTAGCGTTAGTGTTAGCTCAGCTATACAATTATACAAAATAAATAATAATGTTTGAAATAAGGTATATTCAATTCAATAACCCTCACGATGCAGGTTTCAGCAAGTCTTCCTATGGTGGCTAGTGTTAGCAGGCTGTATAAAGGCCCTGTCACACATATCCGTATGGCAGAAACGTATACGAAAAATAGCTCACAATTTGTCAGAGTCTAAATTTTGAGTGTGTTCAAAAGTTTCGGATGTACCCAACGTGTGCTTCATAAGTTATGCAGACGTTACACATAAGTTACGTTAAGTTAGACATACGTATATACGTACGTGAATACCTATGTGAATACAGTACGTGAATACAGTACGTTAATACCTACGTGAATACTTACGTGAATACAGTATGTGAATACATTAGAGGTACGTTAGATATAGGCTACGTCGGCTGACGGTGAACCCTACTACACTTATGCCTGACTGAGGAGTAACTTATTAAACGTGTTACTACAGTACAGCTAGCATTCAGCTAACATTTTGGGAGCTTATTCGGGTTTGAATATAGTATATAGGGTCCCTGTAAGTAGCTCATCCTCACTTCTTCACAGCACGTCTTCATGAATACATCAACCCATCATCAGAGAGCATGGAGGATGCTGAGAGGCTGCGACAAGAGTACATTCTAGCCGTTCTCCATCAGCATGACGTGAACCAAATGGCACTTTTCCAGCTCCGTTGGCCAGATGCTCTTATACGTTTTAAATAAGTAAGTGATACGCTATTAATAGGTTAGACATACATATAATAATTTGTTATGTATTCGTTATGTATACGTCAGCTACAACACCGCTGTGGAAAAGTTGGACGTATTTGGACTCTGACAAATTCTGAGCTAATTTTCATATATAAGCATTTTCCACACTAGTGCATTCTCTCAATCACTAGTTGCAAGTCTTCTTCAATACAGAATTTTTTTTATTTTGTAATTGATGTTCACATTTAGAGTAAAATACACGATAAAGCATTTGCTTGAGGGTGGTGCCGTTTTTTAAAATCTTAGAACTTTCACCCTTCAGTGTGTTTTCAGTTCAGGAAAATTAGTTTTAAACTTAAGGCTTCAAAGCCATAGTCTACAAACCAAAAGGGGATGTCACGGTGACTATGTTCACTTCTTATATACAGTCTATAGTTGTGTTTTAATTGAGCCTTCGGAGGCTGCATTTGTAGACCGATTACGTCACAGTGGCCTTGACATGGCTGTCCCATTTCGGAGACTCTTTCAAATGCAGCCGACAAATCACGCGCCGGTGACAAGTTATTTTCTATGAAAAATGGCGTCCTTGGACCCAGCAACAGCAGCGGGGAACTATACTTTTAAATGTATGTATTGGGTTAACCTAACCCTAACCCCAAAAATAGCGGTAAAAAAGGTAGGGGCAGGAACAGCTGGTGACGTAACAAGAAATCCTCCGTAGACCAGACCGTCTTATTTTGTAGACCGCTCGGTTAAGCCTTTGTGGCCTCCAAAGACCGTTAAGGCTGTGTCCTCCGAAGTCTGCAGCCACTGAATTGAGACACAGCTTATGCGTTTAGCTGATTTCTGCGTCAGTTTGCTGAATTATGACTCTTCTCTACTTGACCGAGTTAAATCGTTGTTTAACAATATCACAAGTAACATAATATTGTGCCTTTTAATTAAAGTAACTGACTCAAGGATGATGGGAAATGTAAGGAAATCCAATGTACCTTTAGCAAAGGTTACCTAGAATTGCTTTAACACATTATTCGGCAGAAGATCACTGATTCTAATCCTCAAAACCTCAGTGGAGAAAGTGAGTGACAAATGATATCCCTTTCCTTTACACTTCCTGCTGATGTGCCCTCTAGCAAAACATGAGAACACCGGGAAGCTCCCAGTTGTGAATGTGTCTTTACTTACGTTTAGGAAGATTACAAAAAGGCATTCTGCCTTCACTTAGAATTACCTGGACAAAGAAAGCTAAAAAAAGGCTGAAATTATAGTTTCAGCACTTTTGCCTCAGTTAAATGTTTCATTCCTCTCTTCACTCTGTACTTTAGACACTCCTTTTCTTAGCCTCTAAAGCCAAAGCACTTGTCCCTGTGTCCCCTGGAGAAGGCTATTACGATGCTTCGTCATACTCACAGTCTTCTCAGAGCAAGCAGACCACGGAAGGCCCCGGGCTCCAATGTACTTATCAAATTATTCTTCAGGTCCCTGGAGAAGAGAGACAAAGAGTCAGAGATAGCAGTCAGTGATTACCATCTATCTACATATCTGTCTGTCTATTGTCTGTCTATCTATCTACTCACTTTGAGCAGTGGTGAGGCATTAGTTTTGAGATGAAATTCACTTAAGCTCATGCTCGCTGACTGTATAAACATGGGTCTTCCAAGGAAACATGATTCATTCAAATGGGGATGAGGAGGTTTATATTGTTCACGGAAGAGCTCAGTTCAGAGAATAATGGTTTGCTAGCAGTTGGGAATAAAGGGGAGGTCTTTGTTTTTTTTCTTTCAAGCTAGAGGACTCAAGGAAATGTATAGATTTTCTTAAGGACAGCTTTAACTAATATCACATGTAGACCAAAGCATTCCTAGTGATAACTTAAGTAATTCTGCTATTTCTAAATTAATTTCTATTTTTAATGTTGACCTTTGTTCATATTATTCTTATTGGGAAAGAATGAGGCCATTCATTAGTGAGTTAAATTGCACCTGTTAGCCGGACAGCACGGACCATTTCCTGCATGCTTAAGAAACAGACCACATCCAGCCAAGGAAACACACATGTTGCGGTTTCAGCCAGGCACTCCTTGTCCACCCCCACCGCTAACCCTAAAACCTCTGCCGCTACTAAAAATGGATCTCCGAAATTCTCCTTTCTGGTTTTCTCTGCAGGCCAAAGAAAACTTCCTGAAATTGTGTCCCTGGTTTCCTTTCATTTTGTACTGTATGTCTAGCGTGATGAGAAGAAGAAGAAGGGTAGTGGCTTTTTCCAAATGTGAGCTCAACTCATCCACTTTGGGCCAACATTTCTTTTTCTTTTAAATTAACAGTCACACAGGCCAGTCCAGGGCCAGGCAAAATAAATAAAACCAGACCAATGGGACTATCAAAGCCACTGCCATTGTCCCAAAGTGAAAATAAAAGTAATGCTAGAACTCTCTTCTTTGACACATGGGACAGTTTGGTTGCAAAACGCTTCCTTTACCTCATTTAAACAGAAGCTAAATAACTCACCCTTCTACATTGAGTGCACAATAAAAGATGTATAGGATCCATACAGTGATGCAGATTTTCTTTAGAAATTGCAAGCAAGGATTCCTATATCATTACTGTAAAGCATTAGTTACACATACAGAAGACAAGCCATCATTAGCGGCAGACAGATGACTCCAATATGGGGTTAATGATCTGTATCTTGTGTTAAATTGTTCAGCCCATGGTTAAAACACACTTTGTCTGAACCATTAGGACCCCCAACAGCCCTCCATTCAGGTTGTGTCCAGACCAATGGTCTTCTCATAAAAAAAGAATGTGTAAATGTAGAACAGACACGCACAATTTAAGGATTTCCCAAATTAGGAATCTTAAATTAGTATAGACACTGTCCTAAATTCAAAATAACTGCCAAAAATAGCAACAGCTGTTGTTAGGTCTGTATAGCAATGACAATGAAGATGGGGAACAACACTGAAATATAATGATTGAAAGGCTTCTCAAACCATATGATGATGCTTTAAATTTCCCAGACCATCTATTAATGGCTGTTTATTGACTGCCAAGATGATTCATTCTGAATTTGATCGACATGCTACCTCCAGTGCACGTACAGATCACAAATGCACTTCCTTTTTGCTCCCTGTAGCTACAATTGAATGCCCATATATTTTTGGCCATGATAGCTAGCAAGTGACAAGTGAGCGCTATCACTAGCGGTTGGCTTGTCCATCTTGAGTAGCCTACCAGTACATTCTTATCAAAGATAGGTAATCACTTGCTATTCTAAACATAGATACAGGCATGACAGAACAAGTGCCGATTGCAGGATAAATGTTATAGTTATAGTTAGTATATCATAAGTTAAGATAAGATAGGATAGGAGGTCTGCGATTGGAGAGGACACAGCCATGAGTTTAGAAATTGCTCCTGTCATAAGAAGATTTGCCCTATCTTTGAAACTTAATTAAAGATAAGTAATGAGGCTTCAGCTTTCTATGTCTGCTGACTTTTCAAAATCAGAATTACTAAAGAGACTTTCTTCAGACATCTTTCAGGAGTCGTCATTCACACAACAAGGTGTAGCGGGCTTTGGAAAGAGCCCTGAAGTTGTCTTCCTGACAGACTAACCTCCTGGTCCCGTCAGTTGGGCCAAGGGCTGGCTCTCATCCCCACCCTCATTCAAAGTTGTCTTTGATCTTCTACAATATACTACAAAAGAGCGGGCAGAGGATGGAGGTCAAAAGGTCATTCCTTGTTCCTGCATCACCTCCTTTTATCCTGAACTGTCTTGCAGCTCACTGCTCTTGCCTCTCTGAATTTGCTGAATGTTCAGAACGTTCCACTTCATCCACTGACTGCCCTATTATGGGCAAAGGTCACTTCTCAGTCTCCTGTACAGACAGGAAATGTGCTACTGTATAGAGAATATCACACAATGCTGAATCCAATTATATAATATGCACAAAACAATCAACACGGACACCTTTATAAGAACTCTAATTGCCTGAAAGGGCCCCTAACTCTCAACCTTTTAACATTTGAAATATTCAAACCTGATTGCAGTTTTGAATTGCAATGTTGAGTCTCTGGATGAGGGTCTTTGGGATTCATACATGTACTTCTGAGTCTCCTCTGTATATTATTGCTGTCATAATATTCACTAAAAGAGAATTGTGAATTCCAGGCTTTGTGTATGAGGTAATTTTTAAAGCCACATTATACAAACAATTGAGTTTGAAGGCCACACAACAAACGTGTACAGCCATCAGACCTGAGCCAACAATTATCTGCAAATAAATGTTATAAATTATGGTTATGTGTTATAAACTGATCAGGTCCCAGAATGGTTGGGTCTGTCACATACAACAGGTGCCAAAAGATCTCAATAATCAGAGGAAACTATTCAGCAGGCTGATTGAATCAAACCCAGAACATTCTTACTGTGTTAACCACTAAGCTAACTAATTCACACACGTACAGGATTCTAAAACTGCTTTAACAGAATATCCGGTTGTAAATAGGCCTGGTAATAAACGTAGTTTCTAAACTAGGTTTAACTCCTCAGCTCTGATTGGTTGTTTTCCTTTGGAAGTGGTGGAATCAAATGCCATAAGGAGCACTAGGAGGAGGCAGAGGAACATGATTTTTTTCCCCACAGATTATCAGCATTTCTGTCAGGATATAGTGACAGTTTCAGAAAATGACAACAAATTATTTTTCATTAAAAGTAACCAACTGCACCTTTAACATACAACTTCAGATGTCTAACAAGACTCCAATGATTTATAGTAAGGGCCTCTGCAAAAGTACATTGACATACGTAGTATATTCTCACACGCTCACAAATATACCTATACATTGTAAATTCAGCATCATCTACATTTCCACAACATTAATTCCATCAGTGCCACAACACTGGTTACTTTGGCCTTTCTAACAGCAGACGTTTTGACTTGTCAAAGTAAGAAAAGCATAGGTGTTACTGACAGCACTA
Source organism: Cottoperca gobio (assembly GCF_900634415.1). NCBI lineage: Eukaryota > Metazoa > Chordata > Actinopteri > Perciformes > Bovichtidae > Cottoperca > Cottoperca gobio. The sequence continues at coordinate 5,070,806 of NC_041369.1, forward strand.
ATAGCTCTGTGCTATACAAGTGTTTCAGTGAGAGTGTCAGCATTCACATTACCACAAACCTGAAATCAAAGCAGCTAAATTCAGCCATCATTAATTTCATTATTTTAATCTGTGCTCTTCCCACTGTAAATTGAAATGTATTCCCTGAAAAAGGACTATGACTATTTTGTTGTACTTCAACATGCTGCTGTTAAGTCTATACTTTCTGTGTGCACACTTCCGATGTTTCTCAGTAAAAGCCTTCCGGGGAAGAGAGGAAATTATGCCACCTGAAGCTTTAAATATAAAACAGATATAACGAGCACTGACATTGCAGTAACAGCTAACAGCAACAACATATTAAAGTGGAGCACTTCTGAAAAGAGGGAGACTCCTAAATACAGTATAGAAAATATAGAAAATAAAATCTAAGTACTGCCTCTGACAGTAGTTTTTCTCAAATAAAGACTTGATTCTCTCTTCTGTTGAGGTAAACAAAAGCCCTGGCCACTATTTGAGAATCTATTGTAGGCTCCACACAAAGGAATGATAACTACCTTTGGGGAGACTTGCCCCATATATCCACTGTAGATATAGCTGGAGCAGCTCAAATGAGATGAATGTTTAAACAATAATCATTTTCTACTCCCCCTGGCCCTGCATGTTTGAAGAGCAGGATCAGCCCATCAGTATAAACTCTGCTTGTGGTTAATGTTTGAAAAGCTACTGAAGTGCTTCCCAATTAATTTAAACTGCACTGTATATCGTAGCCTGCTCAATTTCTCCCGAGCCATGTGACCCAGAGGATATCAGCCTGCTCACTATGTGACACTAATGGGCAGATTCCTCCACGAATCTACATGATTACCACATCACGCAGTCACACTATATATGAAGTGTGCAAACACATGCACTCACTGTGAGAAAAAATAAACTGACCAGACCACACACAGGCACAGCCGCCAGACAGAGCCCTGCTTTCTCTTTGATAACAGAGAGTATTTAATCACGCAGAGTCTCATTAACTACATCTCAATGTTGATGTAATTATCAAAATCAGATTCACAAAAGGTCAAATTCTACATGAAGTACATAAGCAAATAAAATTGTAGCTTGCTGTGGCCACTTGGGCACTCAACCAAATGGAAAGTGACACTGCATGATGTACGCCATTGTATGCGCACTTAATGAAATGAGACGATGACATAAATTCATTAGTATAACTTGTATCATATTTCTCAGTGGCATGTTGGTGTCTTCAGCAGGATGTGTGTATGTAAAAGGATCTTACATGTAGAGGGATAATAATCAAGTCAGAGCAGTAGAGACGCACAAACACACTCAAACTACATCCAGTTTTTATCATATTTTAGACTAGTGGAGAGTGGAGTTAAAATAATTAGTAATTTATTGAATTGACAGATTTCAGCAACTATTTTGATGATTTATTAATTGTTTTTAGTACAGGAAAAATGCCAAATTGTTGCAGTTTTCAGCTCATTAAATGTGAGGATCTGTTCCTCACTTCACTTTTCTTTTCTTTTTTTTTGGAAATGTAATATTTTGGGGTTTTGTAATGATGGTTGGACAAGATCACCTTGTTGTCAGAACTAATCAATGGACTTCTATAACATTGTGTACAAACATCCCTGGTTACCAGGGAGTGATTCCTACTTACTTTGGTGATTCCCTGACTTTTCATCCAGCGCCACCATAAAGTTAACACTTTTGTTTTGTGAAATATATTGAAAACTATTGAATGGATTTACATGACATTGTGTTAAGACATTTATGGTTACATGGGTATTAATCCTACTGACTTTGGAGGTTGTCTGACATTTAATCTCGGGCCACCTGCAGGTTGACAATTTCATTCTGGGGAAATATCTCAATATTTACTGAATATATTAGCGCACAGACAAACATGGTTCCTTCTTGATTAATCTCACCAACTTTAAAGACGGTTGACATTTGTAGTTTTGAGTGAAATGTCTCAGTAACTATTGGATGGATTACCATGACATGTGGTGCACACATTAATTTACTCCCCTCAAGGTGAAGTGTAATAAAATAAATGATCCTTCAACTTTTCATTTAGCACCAACATCAGGTAAAAATAATGTCTTGTCCTATACTTGGGTTTATGATCGGATACCAATAGCTAGTGATGGCAGTGCAATACTGAAGCTTCAATACGTGCTTCAAACCCTGAACGACAATTCCATAGAACCACTGCTTCGAAGCTTGCTTCAAATCACGTGACATTTGACGTCCAAAACAGTAACTGCTTCATTGCCTGGTTCGCGGTCCAATCAGGTGATTCACTGGCACTGCCTCGTTTCGATTCAGACAGGTTGAGACAGTTTTGAATTCAACACTTTATAACCGCAAATTTGTGGGTTGTTGTCGTAGTATGCGTTTTTGCTGTTTAGTTGTTGGTATTGCGTTTGTATTGGATCATTATGGAGCCAGCCAACTAGCGAAACAATTTTTATGCACGCCAGCTGTTCCTTGTGAGCAAATAAAGAAATCATATCTAAATCTGTTGAAACAATAATGTACATCCCACATATTGCTGCACAGCCTCAGTGGTGCAGATTGAAGAGCAGGCGACCCACATTCAGATGATTCTCCAAAAGTGGCCCAGGGTTTGAATCCGAGCAGTACCCATATGCTCCATGTAATTTTCCTTCTCTTTATCCAATCTTAAACAATACTATAATTTAAGGCCTAAAAAGCCCAAAAAATAATTCTCAATAACACATGCACACAATCATCAATCTTTATTTTTAAATAGAACATGATATTCAGTCTTAGATGTGTGCATAAAATAATTTTCAAGGCAAAGATACTTTAAATCCACTGCAGCCTTGCACTTCGCCAGTAGAGGTCACTGTACCTGAATCTTCGAGTAATGAACCCATTTTCGAAACAATTGGCTGAAGTGGTTCAGTGCTTCACAGAAGCTTAATTTGCCCATCACTACCAATAGCGTGAACTGTACTTTGTGTTTGGGGCTGGTTAGCAAATGTTAGCGTGCTAACAAGCTAAACTAAGATAGTGAACATATAACTGCTAAACATCAACATGCTAACACTGCAACTGTGAGCATGTTAGCATGCTGATGTTAGCATTTTGTCCTGGTCTCCTCCTCTCTTTACCTGCTGCACCTCTGTATTGTTCCACTCACCCCGCCTCCACCTCACCATCCAGCCACTCCCACCTCATCAGCTCACCTGGGCTCCAGCTGCATCTCATCTCCATTCAAGCCTCTCCTGCTCACCCACTCAGGGCCAGATTGTACTTCGACAAATGCAAGACTTTCCAGCACTTCGTCCCAGACTGATTTTCTGTTACAGACTCTGCCTGCCTCTGACCTGCTCGTCTCTTCTGATTCCTGATCCTCTGCCCGGCCACAATCTACCTTCTGCCTCTCCCCTACTGGTTCATCTGCTTAGACTTTTGTATATACCCTGAGCTCATTATCTGTCCTGCCCTGTACCTGCCAGGCTTTGACATTAAACGTCATTATCAACTGTTCCTGGTTTCCTGTGTGCTGCATTTGGGTTCCAAACACGTCCCGTGACACATTTAGCTGGAAGTACAGCCTCACTGAGCCACTGGCATGTCTTTAAACTCTTGTTTAATACTTGAGAAACATGTCATTATCGATGAATCTGATGATTCTTTTCTAGATTAATCAATAATCGTTTGGCCTATAAAATGTCAGAAAACAATTACTATCCCAGTTTCTGAAAGTCCAAGGTGATGTCTTGTTTTGTCAGTCCAAAACCCAAGGCATTCACATAAACATGATTTAAAACAGAGAAAAGCAGGGAATCTCCGTATTTGAGAGCATGAAAAGTTGCCGTATATTTTAACTTGTCGATGAGTTGACTAATCGTTGCAGCTCTAGTGTACAGTATATATTACATATTTGTGTTTTTCACAGCAATGCAACTAAAAAGCATGCAGCAAATCATTTACTTTAGTTCTCTCATCCTCACTGTAATAAAGACTTACTGTCTCTGTCATTATCAGTGTAACATACAATACATTGGCACCAACTCTGATGCTAATGTGGAATCTGTTTATTATTAAAAGCCTTTATTCACGTGTTAAATATTCATGGGTCAGTTTGCAGATGCTTTGAGGGAAGGCCTGGCCACACATTCTGAATCACAGCAAACACCCACTGAGACAGACAACCACCTACTGGATTGCAAATTAATATGTGTTGAAAGCTCACTGAGGAGAGGGAAAAAGGTGGACACTCAGACAGTTCAGTCCAATTAAACAGACTGAATGTGTACACATTGTGACAGGCTTGTAGCTACTGCTGCCAGAGCATCAGTGGCTTTTCTCTGTGTGTTTGCATTATGGAAATATAACATACAGGAAGCTTTAAAGACCTTAAGGCATAGATTAATTATTCAACCTTCTTGGCAAGACAGACAGCAAATTCAAATAGCCTATTCAATACACTTAACACAAATCAATGTAAAGCTGGTAGTATTTAACATATTTTGACAGTATGTATAAGGTTTTTTTTAAGAAGTGAGTGTTTGCCACTTAAACGTCTCCACATTCTCAACCCAGTTGGGTTGATTATAACATGATTATAACATTTCTCAAACACCGTTGAGTGCAGTTTATTCCTAGTGGGTAAATGAGCAGTGCTTATGGGATATTTGCAGTGATTTTCTCAGATTCAAGATATTACAGAAAGGAGTGGAGGGAAAAAAAGGTTAGTCACTTTGTAAGTACGCCTTCATTTCAGCCAACGTGCAAAATTAAAACAGTCACATGAAACCAACAGAGGGAGGAAAAAAAAAAGCTGTAAGAAACCCTGAACTGTGAAGAAGACACGGTCTTGGTTAACAGCTGAGCAACTGTGTCCTATTTTGGTACTTCTGTTCTCATCAGTGTGAGATATTTCTATCAGAACAAAGCAAGAGTTCAAGGAGAGTGTGAAGCAAATTCTTTTAAAAGATACTGTTGTTGCTCTCTTGCTATGTTTTTTAAATAGCATAACAAAACAAGAAACAACTCCAAATACTCCCAGGATGGAAATAAATACTGTAAAGCTTTCTATTAAATGATCAGGTGTCCAGCGTCTATCTGTTACTTTTGTAATCGTAGGAGACAATCTGTGCAGAGAAGTGAAACAGAGGAGAGACGAAGAACAAGAATCCGTCCTTTCCGTCTTTCCGGTTACACCCAATGTGCTCACATGTTTCACCTCAACTGTGACCCAGCAACTGTAAAATAACAATAAAAGCATTAATATATTCAAGACTAGGCTTTGATCCATTTAAGGCTTCATCTTATTTCATGTCCTCTCAGGTACACCCATAAACACGCCAGGCTTTTGCTTAGTGAAGGGAAATCTAAATACTTCACAACATAACAAATACAAAAAAGATTGAAAAAGGTAGCTGTGATATGTTCTTCAAATATGTTCTGAGATTTTAATCAGATGAATTTATTGCATCTTTTTAGTGTCCTTAGTAAAAAAAAAGAACTTGTACTTTTGACAATATCAGTAAAGGATGTAAAAAGGAAGGGTCCATATCTTGAGTATGAGAGCTAAATAATATCTCCAGTTCTATTTTTCATAATCAGTAAGCTCAATTAAGAACAATTCTTTTTGGCGTGATTTCTGATTGACAAAGCAACATACTCATACTTATTTATGATCGTAGATTGAGAGATCTCCTGCTTTTGATCAAATGTCATCGATTCTGACGGCTCAATAATACTCATTATTTCCTGCTGTCCCTGTTAATAACCTCTGACCTTTGACCCGCTGAGGATAGCCTCTGGGTTAGTTTGGTTTCTGATCACGTGATCATTGGGCTTTTCCCACCATGCAGTCTGATCTCAGAGACTGTCACACATTCTTATGCTCAGCGGTTAACCACGCCCTCATCAATCACCTCTCAAGGACACGCACCTCGTGAGGAAGACTGAATAAATGTCACCTCCATGATGGGAACAACAGGAGTTGCAAAACTTTGTAAAGAACACCTCCTCTCACCTCTGACATCTGCTTTTCAGAATGAGCAATTGCAGATGCCATTCGGAATTCTGATACCGTCTCTGCCACGGGCCGAGGTCCACACAGTCCATTCAGCCTGCCTTCAATTTCAGGCTGGATAAATAACGATCGGTCAAATAGACAAAAAAAGAATAAACCCACTGCTCTCAATAAAAAACATTTAGACGGTCTCCTGAGAACAAAGCATCTGTCACATCCACCGACACAACAGTAAAAAACAACCACTACTGTAAGGACATGCAATATGCTTGTAGCCAATTGAAGTGTGCTTATTTCAAGATTGCATTTGACATCTAAAAAACACTTTCACCATATTATTATATCAATATAGTATTCTGAGCCATAGTTTATATTTTGTTGTTTAAAGTTATTGTTGGATTGTGCAACACCAAAATGAATCTTGTTTATTTGAACCTTTTTTTAATCCAAAGTGTGTAATTCCAAAAAGGAACAGAGTGCAGCACTTCTTTCTCTGACTCAACATTCTACATGATGTGTGTCGTGTAGACTTTCCACGCAGTCTACGAAAAAAGAATCTTAGTTTTCTCAATGAAATGTATTTCCAATCCAATATATATAGATATATATTGTGATACCAAAGTGTTAAATGTGATGCAGTGTATCAGTATGAAAACTGAAAAATATGCCAGCCTTATCTGTTTCTCACAGATTCTTCACACACTGCGGTGGGAACCAATGATGAAGCGGCAAAACAAAAACTAGATTCAGTGCTACTGACCAGAGAACAGTGATGGGCTTTGTTCCTGCTTTGCTCCCATGGGACCAAGTGTGGCTGATGGTAATGGGCTTGTGTCCATATGGGGGGATCCAGGTCATCATGCAACATACGGAGACCCTCCATTAAGAGGACACTTAAGAGACAAATCACATTAAAGGTGTTGCCCCTAGGGGGATTAATAAAGTTCCTGATGGGCTTTTGACTTGAATGCCATGATGAGTGATGATAATTCTTAGCGTGGAGCACCAAGTTCTGCTACAAATTGAGCAACATCATGGAGGGCTTTCAGCTTTACACTCTCTGACCTCTGAGTAAAGGGTTGGTTAAATACCAGAAAAAAAACACATTTTCTCTCTTAACCTTAGTGATATCTATAGCCTCGCTAGATTTCTAGCAATGAAATTCCAACACGTTCTCACTCCCAGCTCATCACATAGGCTATTGACCCTTGGTTAGAACCCTTTGGCAACACACTGTGTAACCCTTTAACCTAATTTTTCAACATGCAGGGTAAAATGAAGTTAAGATAAATCAACGTCGACTTTAGGTTCCACACAAGGCACAAACAGCCGTCTGATGGGTGAAAGTCCTATGTTTGTTTGATCCGACCATCCACCCCAACATCCTGCCTTATGTCACCTAACTCCCTCCTTTACTGCTGTCATAATTACTATAGCCACAAGAGACAGCACTGCACGTTCAAAACTGACAATAGAGGAGTACGTAGAGAGCTATCGTTTGACGTGTAGGGCCACTGACCATGCTGCCTTATTTGACCAGTTGGGAGTGAAAACGCACCTATCACCTCCATTGAATTGGGATTGTGGAGGCAGAAGCATGTCTCAAAGTCAGGACAAATTAGACCAAAATGATCTGCATGGCGCGATACTACCAGTAGAGATTAAGAGATTAAGATAATAGGTTGTGGAATTTGGGAAAACTTTTTTTATGTCATACAAAGAATGCCTTAATCTGGGATCACTGTGTTTCCGTTCCTACCACAAAAGGTGCACAGCTGCAGCACAAATGGTGCAAACACACACACACACTCACATTGTTGGGTTGGGTTATTATATTTGTCAATCAGCTGCCAATTTACCACAACCCTCAGATCCAGTCAGTCAGCCAGCCGGGAAGGAAGGCAGGCAGGCAGTCAGTCGGCCGAGCCAGACGAGGGAACAGCTGGCCGCCACTTTCAACTCACTGAGGCTACCTGGCTTGGCATCAACTGCTAGCGACAGACACATCTCTGCCAAATGCTGCATGTGGCCGGAAGGATAGACAGGCTGTACCCAGAGAGTGAGGTGAAGGAAGGGATAGGGCACGTAACATGCTGTTCAAAGAGGTCAGCCTTGACAAACCTTTGGCTGAGTGTCCTCAAAAGCCTCGCAATCATCCCTCCATCACTGTGGAGCTGGAGGGATGATGGTAAAACGGTTTAATGGCACTAATAAGGCCCGGGGAGACAGGTGACATCATCCTGTAGGTCGATCGGCAACACAGCCACCCAAAAAGGAGTGAAATAGGGGCAGAATTACACCACTGACATTACAATCTGAATTTAACTGTCAACTAGGCAGGGAGACTGGGGCCAACTGACTGTAATAATATTCAGAGCAGTCGCTGTTATAGCCTGTGAGTGTGAGCTTCTAATTGTGAACGAAAGTCTGCATGCATACATCTAAAGATTGACTGAAAGGCAAAGAGTTATTAAGTCGTCTTCTCCGTGTGATTTCAGCCCCTCTGTGATTTCCTCCTCATCAGACAATGTGAGTGTCACCATCAGGTAGAGGAGCGGTGATCACTGGGCTGGACAGAGGTGAAGGCAATCAATAGTTGACTTCAGGGGGCGGGAAAAAGACAGCCATCATAGAGCTCATCATCAGACTGCACGCATACAGCCCTCTGGGAAAATGTATATGATGTAGGACTCATTGAAATGGACTCGGCGCAGTCAGCGCATCTGTCAAAGCGTACCGCATTAAGCCTCTATATGATGCTATATATTATCCCTTTTAAGACATTTACTGTGGCAATTGAGGTTAAGCACGAGGGCTGAAAGGTGAAAAAGGTTGGCAAGACTTGTGCAAGGTAAATCCCCGACAAGGATCTCCTAATTCCCCGCCATGTGCCCCTTTTACAGAGCGATAGAGCTCCTGTGATGACAGCTATTGGGACTCTGGGGAAGACGAAACAGTAAAGAGAGCTTCATTTAAGTACTCACAGTTTTTCCAGCACAGCCAAGCCATAGAAGGAGCCATTCCTCAGCAGGGAGATCTTGTTGTTACTCAGGTTTCTGTTTAGGAGCAAAAGATATGAGGGAGAGACGATGAGGTGAGCATACAGAACAAGTGAATGGAGGTACATTTGTAAATATCACAAAAATAGAGCTGCAGGGGAAGAAATTACTTATTCAAATAGCTGATAAATTGTTTATCCTCTGACTGTCAATATGTTGGCAAGAGATAAGGATTTATGTCTGATGAGATTGCAGCTGTAAATTACTCATCCCCGCCACGTCTCTGTCTTATTTATGGCCATTTGTGTTTAAGATGGATAATGATCCGACCCCCCCCCCCTCCCCTCCCCCCCACATCAGTTTCTACTCCTCCATGTCAAAATATCGGCCTAATAGAAAAGCTTGAAGAAACGCGAGTTCAGCACAATTCAATCATCCATTGCTCACATTACAACAGCAAACAAATCAATAAAACGCACCACAAGGATCTTTAAGTGATGAATAAATATGCAGAGGCGATGCAGTGTCTCCGTTTTGATTATTTCAATGGCAGTTGTTGCTATGTTTCCTTTAAAAAAAAAACTTTTTAAACATGCTGAAGTGGTGAAATGTTCTTTACGTGGTGCATCTTTGTCAGGCAAGATAAGAAAAGTAGTGCTTTGACAGGTCTTCCTGCTGACTGTGTTACTCGCTGACACACACACACACACACACACACACACACACACACACACACAGACACACACACACACACACACACTGGGTTTTGGGACTTGAGCAAAGAGAAGAATGCAATCACATAAATACACACACCAACACTGATATTACTATTATTGTGAGGTCTTTCTGTTTATGGTATTTATTCCCTAACCCCTACTACATAATCCTCAGTATCCAGATTTAACTTTAACCTTTAACCTAACCCACAAAACCTCAATCTTGGAGGAAGGATCATTACAAAATGTGGCGACACACATGCACTGGTCAATTTAGAGAATTTCGGGTATTTTGCGTCCTTAAAATGTATTCCAGACTAGTGGAAAGAGAACATCTAAAATACATAATAAGGTCCATCTGATTAACTTTTTTAATTCCCGTCTTGAGATTTCTTCTGAATTCACCAAAAGTTAGCATTAGATAATGCTCCATTTGCATATTTAAACATAACATTTCAGCAGCTTTTGTTATACAAAAATGAATAACTTAACGTAAATAATCAATTTGGAAAGTTTGATGGTAATATTCAATAGTTTATCTTTTGTACACTATTCACCTGTTGTGACTTGCAATACTTGTCTTTAAGATACGTTTTGTTTAAAATGAGTGTTATTCATAGTCTGAGCTACACCTCCACTTTAATACACCACGTTTCATTGCTTTCTATATTCTCAAGGTTTTTACAGAGGGGTTTCTTCATCGCCTGTTTTTATATAACATTTATTACTAAAATCTTGGCAAACTTTTTTTTTTGGCTGTTGACAGTATTTTCTAATTTATCAAGAGATACAAAAATATAATCAAAATTCCCTCTGTAAAAACCTTTGACATAATATGTCAAAAAAATAAAACAATGATTTTGAACGTGGCTTTATCTAATGTTCAGATTTATTTTCTGGAAATGTATGAAAATTAGCACATATTTAATAACATAATGCCTCATTTGCATATTCAAACAACAATTCTGAAAACTTGTAATACAAGAAACAATTGTCTTAATGTATGTAATCAACTGTCCAAGTTTTACGGTAATATCCATTTGGTGAAATGATCACCCTAATCATCTGGGGGGGTCTCCCGTTAACAGAAAGTGTACCAACACTAGAGCACACACACACACACACACACAGTGCGGCGTTATGATCCCACAGTGACTTGTTAGACCACATAAGGCATGTGTTAACTGCTGCTCGAGAGCAAGAGAGTTGTCCACCCAACTAATAAGTTCCACAATGTTTGTCCAAACACAGTGATGCTACAGGACATTACAGTGCGGTACACCAATTTAAAGACCTTACATAAGAAAACAAATAAATAAGATGCAACTGAATGATATAGAAACAAGGAAAGCAGATATTTTAATTGCAGTCATGAATGAGCACAGGTCTAAAGGCCTCTTTGACTACTACATATTTTGGACCAGTTTCTCTGTCTGAGCTCTTGTGTCTTTTTTTAATTGTGTGTTTAGTTACAAATAGGTTTTTAGAGCTATAAAACCCACTGTGCGTGGCCCAGTAACAAACATCACACAGACAATGTTAGCGTCTAGCTAGTAAATAAAATGGCGTTTATAGCAAACGGAAGAGTTGCTCCGTTTACTGATTAGCTGCTGATATTGTTTGACTGCAACTTTTAGTTTGGACTTCACAGCAGAAACAAAACGGTCATAGCTCGCTCTGCTCTTTGAATAGACAAATCATGGCAGCTAGCAGCAGGATCCACTTTGACAATGCTCGGGTGTGTTTTCGGTGTAACTATGCTGCTCACTAATTAGTCATGAATATTTACATACTTCAGTTATGTAACCGACTTTTAGGGACTTCTTAAGGGCTTTAATACATGTTTTTCATTTTTATTTTCATTTTCATTTCCATGACAGTAGTTGTAGTAGTAGTAGAAATGATAGTTGGTAGTAGCAATGTTAGCAAAGTGCTTTTTAAATTATGGAGGAACATTGAAAATATAAACAGATATTAAACTGCTAATAATCACAACTATTGGTCTCAGTTTTGATGTTCAAAAGTTCATCTTGGCAAAGTCCTCTAAAATCCTGTTTTCACTCTTCTCTCTCCCACACACTCCCACACACTCCCACACACACACGCACACACACACACACACACACACACACACACACACACACACACACACACACACACACACACACACATACACGCACACACACACACACACACACACACACACACACACACACACTCACACACACACGCACACACAATTGCATACAAAGCTGTAAGCTATAGTACAATAGGGTGAGCGGCTACTGATTTATATTGCGCTTATTTTACAGCCCAGATTGACATCATTTCAAATACAGCTCGGGTGGCGTTTCTAGATTTCATATCTGCTAAAATATTGATTGCTCCAACCAGCTCTTAAATCATCCGCTGCAGGGCTGCTCTGTCTCTGTGACGGTGTGGATTTGTGCATGTCCATGTGATCTGCTGGCGAGAGCCCTTCTTTGCATGTGCGATGTCGCGTATCTCCTGTTAGCATATGACCACACACACATACACACACACACACACACTGGCTCAAGGTCAGATCCCTGTCTTCGCCCTCCCCCCACCACCGTCCCATCTTTTTTAAACAAGGTTTTTGGAGTGATTGGTCAGGTTTAGTCAGAGAGGGGTAATTGGGATGTGTCACCGGTCTCTGTGACGACAGAGTGTTCGTTATGGCTGCAGGGAACGTATACTCAATTTTAACACTAGGATTAAGGAGAGGGATCCCACAATGCATTGTGCTGAATGGGCAAATTGGCCAAACTGCTAGGGGAGCACAGCAGAAGTGTGTACACTACAAATGTGTAGACTCACACACAGCACAAACAGACATGCAAATTAAATTCACAAAAAAAACCCTAATATTTGGTTTATTTGGTCACAAGAATATATGTTAATTGTGCTTTTTCCTGGACAAAAGGGACAAGGAAAAATACACTCTGCAGAATTTGCATGTGTGCCAGTATATTTTGATTACAAGCTTGCTTATGCATAGTCTTTGGGGAAAGTACCTATCTCTCCCCAGAGTGATAACAGTTGTCTTGGCACAAGAAGCAGGACTGAAAATAGGAAGTCCCCTCTCAGGCCAGGATGGACACAAACTTGTGTCAGCAAATTCATGTCAACATCCAAAATTGTGTTTACATTTGGGTCTCTACCAAAAGGAAACTTCTAAGAATATTAGTTTCAATTACCTCAGAATTAAACGTATTTACAAAGAACTAGTGGCCAAATCAGTCAGAATGCAAAATATAGTGCTGAGTATGTGCAGGACAAAATCAACAGAGCCTATACAAGAAGCAATGACTAAGCCCTACGTTTCTTAGTTGCAGTTGCGCTGCATGTGAAGCTTTCGTTCTCAGCATAAAGCACATATGCAGTTTACAGTGATAAGACGAACAGATTCACCTCTCATTTGCAAAAAAAACTGTTTGGATTTCATACAGAAGTAAACCAAAGCAGGCTTTTCATTTCAAGTCAACGGCCATGGAATGTATCGGAAGTCATGCTGACTATCCTGAGAATATTTTATCAGCTTTAGCTAGTGTAAGCTAATGCTCATGCTAAAACTCTGTGAGTTAGTTGAAAACTCCATCTTCAGCTGAGATATGAAGTAAGGGGCATCATTGATCATGCACCTAGTACAATATTACTGTATTCTAAATAAATATGTAATTAAAATGGTAAGTATATTTCTTGAAATGAAAACAAAATGTGAAAGGGTTAAAGTTGTAAGACGAAATACAATCGGGCTTCGTTTTGCAACCGGTGGAGTCGCCCACTGCTGGCTTTTAGCAAGAATGCAGGCTTAATGCACTTCTGCATTGGCTTCACTTTACAGGGCCGGAGGCTGCCACTTAGTAGTAAGCAGCAAACAGGAAGCAGACATGTGGGAGCTTGTAAAATTCTGTGCAAAATACCTCTCTTTTCCCACCAATCAATCAGAATAGCTAAGCTGTGTGAGAATGGACCACAAGATTTACAGAAAGCCATTTAGGGAGGCAAGTGAGTAAGCAACAATTCATATGGATTTGTATTGTTGTTGATCTGGATCAATATCCTACTGGGGTTCTGTCAGTTTGGATTCATCTTGACACAAAGCTCTCCGAGAGCAGAAAACTGCAGCAGATATAAGCCAGCATGGAGTCAACTGGACATGGTGAGAAACTACTTTGAAGACTGAACGAGTCATTTTCACAATATTTCACACACAGATTTATTGAAAAATAACCAATGCCCTCATAATAGTTTCAGTTTCTGAGGCCCGGTGGAGTTTATTCTTGTATTTCCAGGGCCTTACAGTATCCCGACAATTTCTGAAAAGGTGTAGCAGCTCTTTTTTAAAGCCACATATGGATGGTGTGATGAAGTGAAGGTAGTCAACACTGAGATCATGAGATAGTAATGCTGTCCCTGTGTTTTGTCCCAGGGGTCCCTTCTGTTCCACAGACCACTGCACCTCCCTCTGCGGACGGACGTCCCAGTCAGGGACAGGCAGCCTCTGTTTGTGCAAACTCAAGCGTGTCCTGTACTATGCTGTGCTGCGCGTATGTGTGTGTGTGTATGTGTGTGTTTGTGTGTGTGCGCGTCTGAATGCCGACCTCTGCATGCCTATCTCTGGCTTCTGCGTAACGTCCAGGAAATCACAGGAAAAACAGAATTGAACATTATGTAAACACCCCACGACAAACTTCTGGAGCGTCCGTCCAACTCTCTATTTACATTATCAATTATGTTCTCTGCGGATAAGCAGCTTTCAATGAGGGAGGATTGCACAGATTCAGTATGGTCTCTGTGGGCTGCAGCAAATGGTTTATGTCATTTGCTTACTGTGTTTCAGTGCCAGCCACAGTCATACGTGGAAACATGCAGGACATCTGACCACAAGTTCAGAGCTGGTACGTGTTGCACTTTCACAATCCTCCCATATGGCAGTGTGAGTTTGGCTTTTCATAAGCTCAAAATTGTATGGTTGCAAAGTTCATGTAGTTTAATACTCACTCTTTTTTACTTCCCATTTTATAAAATCAACATATCCAAAAGGTAAACTTAAGACGAATGTAGAGACTTCACCTTTTTCCAAGTAAGAATGCCAAACATTTTTGGTTCCAGCTTCTCAAATTTGAAGATTTTCTGCACGGCTTGCTCTTATATGATAGGAAACTAGTAAACTGAAACATCTGGGCTGTTGGTTGGACAAAACATGCAATTTGAAGATTTCACCTCAAGCTCTGGGGAGTTGTGATGGTCAATTTTCATTATTTTCTGACATTTTAGAGACAAAGTCACAAAGTCACACTTGCTTCTGTCCTTAAGCTTTGATGATACAGTAGAACTGATTAAACACAGCAAGCAAGACACATATCAATTTGTCCCTAAAACAGGAGCTCTGGCTTTTGTTCCCTCTCCGTGCTTCAGCTTGGATATTTCTGTGAGGTCCAACTAAAAAATCACCGCTCTAAAAACTAGCCGGCTGCCATGCACCAGAGACATCCAACTATATTATTATCGGAGAACAGAATCAAAAATAGCTTCAATGGACGCCCTCCAACACACCAATCATGAGGACCAAGTGGAGAAAACTCACAATGTGAACTATTACAAACATTTGGATCCGCTGGCCTCAACGTTTCTAGCCACTTCTCTTCAAACAGCCAAACCCTCTGTTATTTTAGAAGATCGAGTTACTAGACACAGCTAACCAAAACAACATATTTCATATCAACTAACATTGACCTTGGACAGGAAACAGACATTGCTCTACCTACAGATGTGTGTATTAACCAAAGCTTCACATGGTCTCTAGATGACATCGAGGTAGACATTATTGCTCAGAAGATTAGAGGCTCTTCCAAAGTTTACACTGTAGTTTTACATTGTGTGCCACTGCTGAATATCCTTAATGGTACAAACATGATGGCACCATTCTCTTTCATTTGGTAAAAGATGTTCCAGTGTACACTATGCTAAAGGAGTTAAGAAAGGAAGCAATGAAGCACCATTCCTTAGAGAATTTGACCAGCTCTTATCTTGGCTGCAACTTAGATACTTCAGGGTAATTTCAATCAAAAAAGACTATTCAACCATTCAACTTCCTTCTCTTAACAGGAAGTGGGCAAATGGGAAGCGTGGTCCTGAATAGGGTGACATCACGTCACTCTTACCATATTACTGTAATGTTCTATGTTTACCACCTTAATAATTCTGCATCGGGACCTCCAGTGTCTGGAGCATGCTTGTAAAAAAATTAGGTTAGCAAGGTAAATAGGCTAAGTTTGTTGTTGTAATGTGTCAGATTCATTAAATCAACATTTCGTATATTATTTTGCCAGAAAATATTTCAGACGTCATCTGAACTGTTTAGTTTAAAAAGTTAAACTTAAAAGGGTGTGATAAGTGATTTAAAAGTAGATTCAATAGTGTATTCAGATTCAATAAAATACTATCAAACACTGACCTTAGATTCTTATGTCTCAAGCTCCAAAAACATTAGGAGATAGAGGCTCTCAATACGTTAGACTGTGAAACATTAGTTGATTGTCATGCAGCTCAAACGATGTAAGGTAGATGTTTAAAATGGTAAGCACATTTAAGGACAATTTCTTATAACCCTAAAGTGACCTGTAACTACTTGGCTGGAGTCCTAAGTGATCAGAGTGTCTGGCTCACCATGTGATGTAACCACAGAACATCGATTGAGCTGAACAACATTTGGATGAGATGAGGTAGCATTGTGAATGACAAACATACAAGCTGACACATGTAAACACTTACATATACCCCCATCCCTGATTCAAACACAGCATGCATACACACACAGACAGGCACACGGCGCTGGGAAAAGCCTGCCAAGGGTCCTGTGAGACAGGCAGGAGACCTAATGTGCGTCCCACTGTGATCACACTCTGCAACAGAAGCAACACACATCAGGGTTTTAATCACCTTGTTTTACAATGAGTTTAAAACAGGGAGAAGACAACAAGATGTGGGTTACCCTCCAATGCTCTCAAATTTATGACCCTTCAAGTAACTTATATTTAGTCAGCGGTGTAGGAAGGAGACAAGGATAGCAGAGCAGAGAAGTATTCTTGGCGGACACTGTATTTATCTTTACCTAATATTTTTAGATGGTAAGTCTGGGTTTCGACACATTCTTGGTTTGTCAAGGCTGCAGCACAATTTACTGACTCCTATCCTACGGTCATGAACTCATGATCAGTGAATCATTATTGCCTTAAGAAAAACTGATAAGCTGTTTCTATAAAGCACGCCACATGAGCTGTAGTTACAGAGCTTTTCAGATGGCCAATCTGAAGGCCAGCGGACCCGCACCATCTCTGAGTGATGTATCAATACACATCTACAGAAGCCCGGAGGAAACCTTGACAAGATACTAACCCTTTGCTGGTAAAGAGATTAATCAATAGCTGCTTATTAAGGAGGCTGGCGGCTTCCAACATGCAGCAACATTACGGATTGGCCCTGACCTGACGGTGCTTGAGCACACGGATAACTCAAGGGCAAATGTTCTTGGCTTTAGCTATCGCAGAGTGCAAAGTGCCGGGGTTCTAAAAGTATTACACCCTCTGGAGCTTAGCCGACTGATATTGGAGAGTGCACTCATCTAAAGATGAACCTTTTGCTTTCTTTAAATCTTCCATATCACTGGAGATAAGCGGTGGAGAAGCTAACAGAGGGACAGAGAGAGAAAGGGAGATTGGCATGACTTGCCACAGCGTGAGATGTTAGATACAACATATTCTATCAGGGTCATTTTGGTCACATCAAAGATTATCTGCCAGTTCTCTATGTATATGTGTGACATATCATTTAACGCATTTAACACTCTCTACGTGTGTGCCCTCACAGGGTTTGTTAGCGAGCTAATGCACAGGAGAATCTGGATGGGCTATGTGTGTATGTCAATGAAATATTCATGCAGAAGTACTCAGAACTCTGAAGAGGGTAGAGCACAAACAGCACCTCGGCAGACGAGAAAAAAGCCCCAGAGGAACAACAGCGAGGGAAAATGAGAGGGAATAAGAGGAGGGGAGATACACAGGATTATATTTATAGCTATACAAAAAAATAAGATGAGAGAATGCAGAAAGCCATTTTAGGAATATAAAAAAATAAGAAAATGAGTTGTTTTCTGCCATGCCAATGTTTGTTCATGAAGATGCACACAGATCAATAGCCTCTGACTCTTTTGATCATGCTATATGAAGATGATATCAAACTGTCCACCTACAGTGCAGCAGCACATGATGTAAAACCACAAGATATTTTAGAGCCAAGCTTCTTGTGGTGTCTGCTGGGTCTTTCTCTACCCTGGCATGATGACTGACATGTTGTTGCAGGGGTTTATAGTCGGCCACGGCCCCGTCCTTATCACTTCACTCTAGACACCGCAAACAGCCCCTCCTCTCTGTCTCTGAAAGGATGATGATGATGATGAGGGTCCGCGGAGCAGGCTACTTCATGTCAAACACCTACAGATTTGGGTTCAGCCAAGATTAAATGCCCTTATTTTCTCACGTTTCCAAAAGGAGACAACCAGGTTTTGGATGAGCTTAGCGTGCTTCCATCAGAGAATATACACAGCAGCTGCACGTCAAGTTTATAAGAAGCATTACATCTCTCCTGCAACAGTTGATTTCAGTGCAATAAAAAGTTGAAAATATTATATTTGATGAATTCTGAAAGCCGTAATTATCAGATACTGTTACATTATTGTAGAAATAAAATGGAGTTTTGATTTATTTAGTCAGCAAAAACTACAACCAAAACTATTCGTCTTTTTTTCCTAGTAGAAAACAAAATTACATCTAAGTAAAAACTAACCTTTGAAAATTAAAACTAAGACAAAATGTATTACAATTTTCATCACCAAAATGTAAACAAAACAAAATGAACAAATTAATGTTTTGAATGTACATGTAATGAATGTACTGTATTGCAGTTTTCTTCAACGACTTGCGCGCATCTGTGGAATCGCACATTGTAGCTTATAAGACTGATCCTCAGCTGCCAGAAACCTTTTCTCACTAGTTAATTTAACCGCTTGGCCTGTGGCCAGTTCTTGGAAACAGAATAATGACTAAAGCACATGCACAATCCCAATACAAATTACAGAAGAAGTGGCCACTAAACAGCTGGAATAAACCATTGGAGCTTTCTTGCTAAAAACAACTGCCTGCTGCAGACGAAAAATACTATTGTGCAGCTATTTGCATAAACATTAGTGGTTGTGTCGGTTGCAGCGAGGGAGAGAAAGCCAAGAGGAGAGGGAGAGACCCCTGTTGTTGGAGCCATGGATTGGGTATTACAATATAATATATTTGAAAAATGTTCTTGCTTTTTCCCTGACGGTCTAAATTAGTCGCTTATATTTATCGTTAGTAGTAAGCTCTAAGGAAAAAGCTGGTTGTCTTCATGACCACTAATACCACTTGAAAAGTTGTCTATTGCCACTTGTGTCTAAATCTTCTGTTTGATGTTCACTAAAGGGATATTACTGCAATAATATCATCCAAGGTGTATGCTGCTAATACCAAGTATGATGAAAAAATCTAAATGTGACTACAACTAATATAGATTTTTGTCAAAAGACTAAATCAATATGAAATTGACACTGCTGTTTCTTGCACAAATTAATCTTGATTGCAAAACAGGATTGTACTCCTCTGTGTTTAATAAGTGTAAATAAAAGAGAAAGTGAATTCAAACCCCACACATTGGGCTAGCTACCCTCAGCAGCTAATAGTATGGTTAGGGTGAGGGGTTAGGGTTAATAGGGTTAGGGTTAGTCCGAAGAAATTATAATCAAATGATGCAACCGGGTCTGGTAGCAACACAACAACTCAGTGAGGGAGAAAACAGCAGCATGTTGTCGTACTTTATAAGAAGTTTGTGAGAACTTTATAAGTTTTCAGTTATGTAAGAGCACAGTGTGTTTCTCTTTGCATGCAGTTTCCAGCCGTGAAGAGACACCGAGGCTCAGCTACAATCAGCTGCTACTGTGCGACGAGCATCTCCCCGACCAAACAACCTGTTAGTGGCAGTCACATCATCTCAATCAAACATTTCCCATCCCCACTTTCCCAGCGTCCTCTCTGTCAGTCCCTCTATTCTTCTAATGGCTCTTTCACTGCCTCTCCACGTCTATCTCCCATCTTTACTCTATCCCCTTGTCTCTTCCACAATCTGTCCCTCCTCTCCCCTGGACAAGCGGTGTGTCCTCCTGTTAGAGCACTGCCTGA
Organism: Cottoperca gobio; assembly: GCF_900634415.1. Lineage (NCBI taxonomy): Eukaryota > Metazoa > Chordata > Actinopteri > Perciformes > Bovichtidae > Cottoperca > Cottoperca gobio. The sequence goes on from NC_041369.1 coordinate 5,090,829, forward strand.
GACAGGTGTCACCTACAATTTCAGTTGCTACTCTGCAGAGGGGCAGTGCCTCTGCTGCTGCTCGGCAGCATTGAAACTATTACACCAGAGGTCAACAGAGCTGTCAGGTCGAGCTCCAAACTCCTCAACTCCCCCATGGACGATAAGGGAAACAGTCGGAGATGTTAATCCAGGAAGTTGTGCTGGACAGACAGTTACTGACAAACTCTTCCGTACACATTTTTACATTTCTTATTTATGCTAATGTTCTTTTATTATCTTGTTAAGTAGTGTTTCTTGGCATTTGCAAGGCGCTGCATTATCGCAAGCTTTATTCCCCATTAACATTTTATAGATGCAATAATAAAAAGGCAAAAAGAAAAGTAACAAAGCCCAGTGTGTGTGGCTTTAATTAGAGGTGGCATTTGGATCTGGGTGAGTGTACTCGAACGTGACACAGTGTGCTTGAGTCGTCATTGAGGAAATGGCTCTACAAGGAGCTCATGGTCTAACGTAGATGGTGAGATCAGGGGAGAAGAGAGCATGCCGGGGGACATTTGGGAGGTTTGTTGTGCAGTCTACAGGGAAAGATCGGTATGTGCATACTTCCCCTGATATATCTGTTTATTTGCACAGCACATCTAAACAAAAGAGCGAGCAGGGAGGCCACTTCAGCCTGACAAAGGTCACATTTCCTAACGCAGGAAAACTGCTTCCTGGCCAGCTAGGGCTCGGCTGTCGGATTTAGTTCACCAAGGAATTGGACGGAGTGAGGAATAGGCTTATTTGTACTGGTCTAATCACAACACAGCATGTCTTAAGTGAACTGAGGAAAAGGTGTCATTCTGTGAGAGCGATGCTAGTTTGATACCTACTGTATACCTTTATGGAAAACTTGAAGTCTTAGTTTATCTTTATAGAACAATTTAAAAATGTAACTTTGTAAGTACCTGCAAGCTACAAAAACAGCCCCACTTTTATGAATGTTGAAAACAATACATTCCCCCACTTAAAGGAACAAAAGCACCTCTGCCTACAAACACCACTCCAAATAAATTGCAGTTAGCAAAGTGCTGCAATTAATCAACTGTGCTCTTATTTCAGAATGAGCAGCCGACTGTAACTTGTCAAGGGCTTTTACATTTAGTATTTGCTTTTACACTCCGAAGGCAGATCTCAAGTATCCAAGAATAAAAAAACGGCCTATTAATCTAGCAGTCAATGTGTGCACCTGCAGAGAGAGGGGGGACGTGTGGGGAAAGTTATCAACCCCTCGAGTGTTTGAAGTGCTATTTCATCTACAAGAGAGGCGCACATGAATACTAAGAGAGGTTTCTCAAAGTCCCTGTCGAAGCGCAAGATCTACGTTTGAATAACTTTGAAAACAATGCAAATAATATCCATAAAGAGCATGGTGAAAAGCAAAAGATGTATGCGGAGGGGGCAAGTGTAACAACATAAGAAAGGTGAGTATGTATGTTTGTGTCTTGCACAGGGACGGTGGTTTTTAAAATGACCCCTAACGGTCCAAAGGCACATTTAAGTTTTCTGTAGTAAGAGCTAGATTTGACAAGGACTTGCGATGCAGACATCATGGATGCAAGATAAATATCGTGTTCATCCCTTTGTACATGAGAAAACGTGTTCTGGTCCTCACCAGCGACAAGAATAGAAATACACACTAGCTTAGCTTATTTACTTAGTTTATTGAGAACTGGTTAAGTCCTGATACCCCACCAGTAAACACTACCTTTTTGGAGATGTGTGTTATTGTTTCTGATGCTTTGTTATGCGTGACTGGTTGTTGTGATTTCTTCTGTCAGGATTTCTTGCAAAACAAATCTGATCCAAATGACATTCGATTAAAGGTTATAGAATAATAATGGTCTTAATTGTCCATAAATCTGTTGATTAGTTTGTCCATAATTCTGAAAGACAGAGGTGACATCTTCAAACATCTGATTTTGTCTGACTGATAGTCCAAAACATATTCCATTTAAAAATGTTTTACAACACAGAAAAACAGTAAATCCTCACATTTTCGAAAGGTAGTGAATATGGCCTGAACTTGACTCTTAAAGGTTCATTGTGTAATTCTGAACCACTTGCTCCAAAGAAATATGGGGCAGTACTTCACCTCTAAACTGGGTTAATACGATCTCTGATGTTTATATTTTAGTCGTAGTAGTATGGCATATTTGTTGTATTATAATGTATTCCTTATATGGTGTATTGCATTTACTCCTGTGTAATGCCTGTCAGTCAGTCAGAGGGCAAGAAGCACTGATGTCAACCTGGGCTGTAGTCTGTGTGACGTTACGTTAGTTTGTTCATTGGACTCAATCCAAAATGTCAGAAACTAGAAATCGACCGGCATATTAGTCTCGTCTTCCCGGTGGCGGCGCAGTCAGGAGAGCAGCCTGCCGGGGGAGCAGGGAGGTCGGCAGAAACGGCACTCTGCCGCCGCCGGCTCCGACAGCAGCTGAAGAGACTTGAGCTCAGCCAGAACAAACCCCAGCAGTCACAGCGGGCTGCTGGAGCTGTGTAACGGCAGAAACAAGGAGTGTGCAGTTCCCCGGTGCTTTAGATGAACTCGAGCTAACTGCTAACTGAAGCTATCCATTTCCCAGGGCTGCAGACAGCTATACACTCGGAGAAACAGCCTCCTGGCAGCTGTGAGGGTGAAGCGAGGGCTCGGGTCGTTTCTGCCACTTTGAATGTAATCCAATAAACAAACTATAAAACAGGAACATGGTTGTAAGTGTATTAATTTACAAGAGAGTGAGGCAGCTGTACTTCTTCTCCCTCTGCACTGAGGGCAGACTGGAGTTGCAGTGACTCACTATCACCTCTAGAGGAACAAGTGATATTACAGACGGGACGGAGCGCAGCTAGTCAGTTAGATGCTAATTTCAGTAGATATCTCAACACAACACATAGACGTCTTTGACATAACGTCAACACTGTTTATTCATATTCTGTTGATAATGTTCGTTTATATATATATGTATAAACAAGAATATGTTTTCATGGTTTAAATTTAAATCCCGGCATATTTTACACATTGAATCTTTAAACAATGATGATCAGTGTTGTTGGCAGTTCATTTTCTGTTGATTGACTAATCACTTAAATGACTAAATGTTTCAGGTTCTATAGACAGGGACATAATTATTTAATTATAGTTAATCAGTATCCATAATATTATTAATTTTGATTGGTTTGATTGTGTTTGATTTAAAAAGAAAAAAGTGTAAAACACAAGAGTTTCAAAAAGGTTGTTTGTAAAGTTCTACAATGATAAAAAAGTCTACTTTGTGTTTTCTTTTATTTGCTTTATTATAGTGATTCTATAAAATGGTTGCTGGGGTGTGCACTTCAGGTGAATTAAGTGACTGTATTGTGCTATTTTAAGCTATTGGTACCAGTATGGACCTATAATATTTCTGTAGTATATTCTTTAGAATATAAGGTGCAGATTATTGATTTATTTGATTTGTGTGGCACTTTCTAAAACTCATTTGTCTTGGATAAAAGACTTTCTGATGAATTGTGTCAAAGCTCTTTAACCTTGTGAAATCAATTTATAACACTTAATACTTTCAGGTCTCTTAACTGGGATTTAATGATCTCCAGGGGCCCTTTAGAGAGCGCCAAGGCCCCCAAGAGGAGACAGGTCCGGACCAATACATACAAAAAGATCACATTTTCATGGTACAGAAGAGAGCTATAAAAAGTGTACAACAAACATATTATTGATAGACTCACATGCTCTTGAATTTAGAACGTTGATTTGACTTTAAAGCTGCACAATTAATGTATGAAGCACAAGTTCAGATCTTTCAGACTGTATCCAGAAGTTTTTCCAAATGAGAGTGAGTTACTATGAACTAAGTTTACAAAAACAGTAAAAGGAGTACATTTGTATAATTGATTAGAAAAATAAATGAAAATGTGTAATACATTAAATAGATGTAAAACAATAAAGAAAATAAAAAAAATAATGATTGTGAGACTGAGGTATGAACACTAGTGTGTATATGAATTTGGGATTTAATTGGATAAATTAGATATTTAATATACATATATTTTATTTTGTTTCTGTCTTTCATTTTCAGGGTATATATTTAATAAGAATTAAAGTATTGAATGTAAAAAGGGAAGGCGTAATAAGTTAAGGCCTCAGCCTACACCTTTTCGGTCAGTAGGGGAGACCGGGGTTGGTTGACACATCTTTCACTCTCTGCTGTATTTGTCTTGCATAGTTTATGTTAAAATATTCTAACAAGCAGCAAATTCAAGGTTAAGGTCTCATCTATACATAAATATGTTTTAATGTACACAAATGTTTTCTAAAATGAGGTGATTTTTTATTAAAGTCATGTTGTGAATTTGTGCCAACCAGCCCCATCACGAGGTTGGTTGGCACATGTTATGGTGGTAAAATATAGAACCAAACAACATTTTGAATTAATTACTTTTGCCATTGACCATTAACAAATAATAATAATTGATTTATAATACAAACGTTGCTTTTAATCTTTTAAAACAGTTTTTAATTTCTAAAAATACCCCAGCAAAATATACATTAACAGTTACATTAATGGGACATGTGCCAACCAACCCCGCTCACATTTGACCCAACTTTGTGATGAAATTATGTAAACCAGCTGCCATCACACATCACAAACTTTCAAATCTCACATCATAATGTATCTGATTCTTATGTCTATTAACTAGAAGTAACCTCTATCTGAGCACAATTGTATAATACCTTCAGTCCAAAATATACTTTATTTACTTTCAATATGAAAGAAGTTTGTGAGGTCCAGGTGCAGATGAGTGCAGGTCAAGAAAGAAAACATTTTGATATTCCAGTTTTGTTTCTGTGGACCAACAGTTGTGTGCCAACAGACCCCAGTCTCCCGTTGCCTTGGTTTGTCTTTATTTTGAAAGTATATATATACCCTTATCATTATTTATTTAACATTTTTTACAAGTGTATTTTAGCTGTATAAGTTAAAAATGACCGAAATAAACTCAACAAAAATCAGTGTCCTAATTTCAGAAAAGAAATCAACCATGGACTTCAAATAGTTAATGTATATGATCCAACACAACATACAAATCTAAAAAGTGTCCAAAGTGTGGTTTGACTCCCTGTGACATATATGCTCCTATACTTTTATATAGGTGTTGGCAGTAGTAGTGTCTAAAGCTACTCACAGGGACACGGTTCTGTTGGGTAAGAAGCTGGGCTGCAGTGTGTCCATCAGCTCCACATCATCACACACAACTTTGACTCGGACGTGCTGCCTGCTCAGCTCCTTCGACCTCTCCGCAGAGCAGTGACAGCTGTCAACGATCAGATCCGGGCAGTTTCTGTTGCTCAGGCTGGACTCCCACAGCCCGACTATTACGCACAGTAAAGTCAGCGCTCTCATGATGGACTGAGATTCTTACACGCTCCTTTCAAGTTATATCCTCCCAGCTTCTGTGACAAGTCGGGACCATTTCACGTTGCCTTCCGTCACATTAAAGCACAGCCTGTGATCGAGGCTGTTGTCCAGATCTGAAAGCCCCGCTGGTCACCTGCTGCGTCCCCCAAACAAACTTTCAGCGATACTTTTGCGATTAAACCCGAGAGTGAAGAAAATCACCAGGGGTGTGAAACGCTTTATCTTTCCCATTCTGTGTTATAACACGTCCTCCAAACTGTGTTCTGTGCTGTGACATGCTGGAAAACTTCCAACGGCGCGCTTGTCAAGTCCGGATAAACTTTACTACGACACATCCTTTCCAAGCGGCATCATGAATGATGGAATATGTAGTTGAGGTAGAGAATCGTACCTGTTTGAGCTACTGCATGCCGTGTTGCCATTCACTCCTATCATCCTATTCTTGCGCCCTAGGACTTGTTGCGCAGAGTCCCTCCCCGCCACCAACTCTGCCTCCTAGGAAATGTTAAAGATTTGTGGTATCGTAGAGTTAGATGTTGTTTTATGGAATCTGAGTCAACAGTACATCTCTCCCGGTATTGTTGTGTTGTTTCTGCCTTTTGGAGGAAGGTTCAAAAGATGTGGAATAAAATGAAGCTGTACTTCAACCACGTGATTGGGTGATGTTACAGAGTTAGTTATATTACTAATCTGATTGTTTTGTTAGGGAAACGATTTATTCTGATGTAGACTCCCTGGATAAATAATCGATTTTAAAAGTTTACGAAAGTTATAAGAAGTTTTACTTTTTTATGTTTTATCAAAGATAATAAGTGTAGAGTTTAAAATAATTGCTTTTTACCCTCAGAATCAATCAATGTTTTCCATATAATTAAATGAATTGTATATGAAAGATCCAGCTTTTCTTTCTTTTGTTATTCAATTATTTATAATTTCTTCACGTTTGTGTTTATTAAGATGAATGTTTTTTTTTGTGTGATTTCGTTTTGTATTTATTGTTTTGTTTGTGTTTTAGTGACTTATTTCATGTTTTTGTTAATACAAAACAAAGAAGTCCCTCCCCGCAGCGTCTTGAAAGACTCAAGCGTGGGATTCTCAACGTTTCATATCCCAAACGGGGCTACTGACACCCATTTGATAAGATGTGATATCAATAAACCACAACAGAGAACACTGATTCCTTTCATTCCTCTGACATACCTGATAGATTCCTGGGAAGGGAAACAGTTTTCACAAGATGAAATGAAACTATTCACTGCGTCACTCCCAAGGGTCACTGAAGGTCCCTGGGTCCCACTTTGGGATCTGCAGCAGTTCGCTGCATTTGTCAGGCAAGATTTCTCACACACAAACATTTACACGACACGATGAAAAGTGCTTGTTTTATTCTCTCCATTTACTCCGGAACAGCTGCAAACAAACTGTATCCACTTTCTGTGGCCTGGAAATGATGTAAACCTTGAATCACTTCTGAATCACTACGATACTCCGAGAACTGTTTCATAACAAGTCTAGTTATAATATTCCTATAAGGATTCATATGGAAAACCTACATTTGCAATCACATACATATTGTTCTTTTATTCAAGTGTCCTCCAAAATGAAATGTGAAAAAATGAGGGCTGTCAAGCAATTAAAAAAATAATAATTAAAAGCTTTGTGATTAATTAATCTAAATGAATCGCATATATCAATATTTGCTGTGAGAAGCATTTCAAAATAGCATTGGAAGATGAGTGAATCAATGATTAGCATTATAAACTTAAAGGTTATAAAATGTATTTTATTTCAATACAATTTCTCCCATATGTTGTTTGCTACAATTATCTTAGACAACACAGATCATCAGTTTGACATAAAGTGCAATTTCAAATTGGGCATAAAATCTTTCATTGCACAATAAACAATATCTTTAAAGGTTGTGTCATTTTAATTATCTGTAAAGCCTCCGTTAGCCCCCTGTCCTCTACCATCTGCAGTCCATTGCAATACATTTGATGATGGAGTTGTTAATGTGTCTCAGGTAGACCGACTCATTCTGCGTCTGAACGCCGGATCGAGGGATGACGAGACGGGTCGCTCACTTTAGCATCAGCGGCAGTGCTAGCTAGCTCCGAGCTGCTAAGTGCTTTGCGTTGAGGTGATATTTCATGCTTGAAGTTCTCCGAACATTTTTTGCTGCAGGAATCTCTCAGAGCGGAGCATCAACAGTAACTTGCGGTGCCTGAGAACGTGAGTGTGACCTGGAAATGAACGCATCGTTGCTACTTTCTCATCTACGGATAATGTCCGGAGAATCATGTCCGCACAATGTATGGAGTTTCTCTTTCACACATGTGGCACACAACAGGAGGATGTTCGTGTCAGACGCGTTCTCACTTCTTCAAATACTCCCTTTGGTTTAGGCGATGGGTGTCTTATGGGTTGAGTGTGCAAGAGGCAGGAAATTACACAAATAATAAAAAAAGTAATTAGGTCATTAACAACCTCTTGTGTCGTTCCTTGATTTTCTCTGACGATTTCTGCATTGGCCCATACCAACAGAATTCTCAAATCTTGTTGTTCAAGTGAACGACCCTTCTTCTTCACCCTCAGATGTTTGTTTTCTTCTGGTTTCACGTCAGCCGCAATAAAAACGTCATCAACGCGCCCACTCGCTCACTTTGAATTTTCCGGACTCTATTCAAACATGGGCTCAATCGGACCTTACACAGACTTTTGTACTAAGGAGATGGCAGAGTAAAGTCTGTTTACTGTCCGATTCACCTGATTTCGATTCTCACATACAGCTTCTCATGGGAATGTTCAGATAATATCAGGTTTGCACTGAAAGGACTGGTCGAAGAGGTCGAAATACAGTTTCAGCTTTCATTATCACCAAAAGTAAAAATAAAAGCCAAATTCAGTCCCAGACGCTGTTGACAGACAATGAGACACAGAAGTTACACTTATTCTTATCAGAGGATGCCCACACAGTGTATTCGGTGACATCAATCATGTCCAGTGATGGTGGACCCTGTGTATAAAGTCTTGCCCCGCGGAGACAGAAGCTGAGACAGCTGGCTGGTTGGGCTCCCCGAGGCCAGGGCGAGGTGCTTCCCCTGTGTGTGTGTGTGTGTGTGTGTGTGTGTGTGTGTGTGTGCGCTGCACCCCGCGCCAAATTCCTCCCTCATTATCCACATTGTCTCCGACACAGGCCTGAGAGCACAAAGGAGGATTTGAAGCCGCTCCCACTGACCCTGCAAGCAGCCCGTGTTCCCTATTCTCCTGTCTGACAGGCAAACACGGACTCTATTCTCCCTACAGGAGCAGACACATCCCTCCCCTCTGTTTATCCACATATGGAGGCCTTATTCCCTCCTTATTGTGCTCCCACGACGCCCTTTCGGACTGTCACTCACGCTTGTTTTCACAGATGCATATGTACCTCGTGAATGCAAGTGCAGAGGAGGATCTTCCCACCAGCTGACCCTTGGGAAGCCATAGGAAAGTAACCCAGTGTAGCTGACTATACCATTTGAAGTGATCCATCTTTAATGGAGCTTCCAGAAACATTTCCTTGGATGAGCGCCATGGCTGTTCACTGAGCTACTTGTGTGCTCTTAATGGAAAACAGAACCGTGAACATGAGCCCGTTCTCTAAAGGTTTTCTCCCTGGCAGGGACTGTATTTTCACACCGAAAGCCTGTTGATGAAAATGATCACTAATCGGCACAAACAACGTTATTTGAGCTGTAAAATACTTTATATTTTAACATAATCGTTAAAACGACTCCAGATTGCAGCGTTAACTCAAGATCAAGACTCATTAGCGCACAATGGAGGGATGGAGTCAATGGTATTGAAAGAAGGCAAACAGTGTTTCTCTGCACTGCATGTTCTCATGTTTTCCTTCACGCACATTAGTGTTCACAGCTCTCCATTATTACTTGGTGACAGAGATGAATAGGCCATGGCCGGCAGCAATCACAGTCCTCACTAAATATTTACCTGCACCACTTGAAGGGGCCAGGCTACAGCAGGATGACAGACTCATTATTACTCCATGACTTTTGGGATAACTGCTCACAGCATTTAAACTTCTTCTGGTGTTTATGGGCCGTGTGGTTGATATGGTGCAAACGAAGGGGAGAGCTGTTGTTTTGGCTTTTAGCAAATGTGACAGGTGGTTTCTAGTCTCATAGCAGTCATTAATATTGCTGTTATCTGTAGGGTGTGAAACATTAAAAAGAGACCACAACACTCCCTCAGTTATTTCAGCGTGAGGTTGAAATGTCCTTAAACAATCCTGCATGTGAATTTAGCTCATGCTTTATACGGACATATTGTTCTCTGTAACTGAACATGTGAAGTTTTATATCCTCTATGTGTGTCATCAACATGTCTGTTTGCATGTAAAACAAAGTGTTCTCTTGTATAACAGTCAGTCATATGTAATGTCAGAGGAAGTAAAAACACACTTTACTTCAGTTTAAAAGGTGTAATGTCACGATATATGAAATTGCATCTACAAACCAAACATGTGTTTAAATAATGTTTACATAGTATTGGTACTTAGTGAATTAACTTGCATAAATATTAAATTGCTTTATTTTCTAATTGTCCAAAAACTGTCAAATATAAATCTGCTCTTATAAAAATAAATTATGCTACAAATGGATTAAATGACGACATGAAATGTTAAAGGGGTTATAATAATACATTTTATTTATCAAGCACTTTTAAAAAAGGTACTCAAAGATGCTTTACAGATACTTAAGATTCATAATTACATTATAAAACAGCACATCCACATTTAAAATACATAAAAATATTATTTATAGTAACGAACCCAAAGAGAATCATCCCCCAACTCTGCAGTTCCTCTTAGCTGTATGAAGTCCCGTTCAGCTCGTGATTGTGGTTTTTATGGGCCGCAGCTTTTATTTGGCTAGTATTTCACCTGCTTTTTACACAAGTAATCTATTACTGTAATTGAAGTTAGAGTAGTTTACTGTCCCTTCGTAGCAACTCCAGAGTATGAGGAGGGAGGCAGGTCTAAATCCCTGAAGGTCACGACCTACCGGTCTCTCTGTAAGTCCAACATGAGTTGTCCAGACAGTTAAGCAGCATATTCACTCAATCTTTCTTCTCCACATAAGTCTGATGAAATGCGAGTGGGCACTGGGCACCTGTGACATGCCTTGTTTTGACACACTGAACACCAACATGAGCCCATGGCTTTTAACCAGAGGATTTTGGTCAAGAAAAGTCAAGTCAAATCAAATCAAATTTATTTATAAAGCACTTTTTAAAACATCTAAAGAGAACAAAAGAAAATGGAGATGTGACTAAGCCAACATCTCTGTGAGGGGTTAGCATCTGATCCAGTGCTGTAACAGTCAACCAAGTGATAATGCTAACCAGAGAGCAACACGTACAACAACAACGCAGGATACAAAGCTAATTACATTGTATGTGCTGGACAACCTGGCTTCCATTCCTGGTTAAAGGGGTCCTTGGCTGAATTTATCATCAATAAACTGAGACTTACTATCAGAAGGTGCCAAGAGGATTCGGAAAAGCAGTTCTACTTTTAAGCTTGAGAATGGAGGACGATGTGGTGTGAGCTGGCGTGTTAGTGTTCCTACAGCGGCAGGGTGGACCCACTGACCACCAACCACGGGAGTACGGCACAAGGAGTAAAGGTTTGGAACATGTATAATGATCCGAACAGAAGCTACTGGAATGACTCTTCTGAGGCCGCTTTATGAGAGTTTAGATTTGTTATTGCCTCCATAGCCGTCTTCCACGTTCCCTCGCCTGAGAATATCCGCACTACGTCTCAAACCAGATGTCAACAATGTGTTGGACCTCCAGTCGTTTTCACCTCATTTACAATCCGAACAGCTTTTTCACAAAATTGTTTCAAGAGAGACTACGAGCAAGAAGTCGAGTATATTCATTTGTAATCACGGTTTCCCCTCAAGACTCATAAACGCACTGCACATAAAACCCTCGCTTGTTTTTACATCTCAATAAGATTGTCGTGAAATTTCATCAGCTCGCTCGTCATTATTAGCGTCGATGGAGGTCACTCTGCTCCCGTATGCCGATCCTCAACAATACGTTTGACACACATTTTTGGCTCAGTGTATTTCAAGGCTGTTTACTGTGGCTTTTATTTTGTTGCTTTGACACAGAATATTGTTGGAGAGATAGGGGATAAGTGGCCCAGCTCTGTCTGTGGTGCAGCAGTGAACCCAGCCTTATAAGTATTCTAGTCTCCATCTATAATCCGGCCTGCGTGAGAGGGGACCCAATGAGCAGATAAAGTACCATGGGAACGTTTCCTGGCAGAGGAGACGGAGGGCAAGGGCATTGCAAGAAAGAAATACTATTTCAACAAGTCACTTTATCATGTTTTTCCATAAAACAAAACATTGAAAACAATCTTCCTGCAGGGCGCACAAGATTCACTTGCACCTTTGAGCTCATCTTGGTTCTCTTTTGAAACAGATTGCGAAACACATCACGTTAGATGTGTTCTAGTGGCTTTTTCCTCTTTCTAAAGATTTTAGAATAACATAATTATTTCAATTGACAGTTTTGTTGCACTATGAAAATGCATTTTACTTATTTAGATATTTTGGATTGTGTGCAGTTTTTCACAGAGCTGGGAAAGGGCATGATAGAAACATGCACACACACACACACACACACAAGAAGAGAAAGAAAGACACATACACCAAACAGTCCCACCAGTGTGATCTAATCATGGTTATGGGAATTAACTGGCAATACTGGGCGCTGTTGTAGAAAGTTGGAAACTGCTTAAATGTTCTTTAGAACACTGTTCGACCCTGGGGGTCCCGACCCCATAAGGGTCGCCAAAAACTTCACTGGGTTGCAAGGCTTTCTTCATTTTAAGGACTGCAAGACAACTTTTAAAATAACATACAGTTGGCATATATCTCAGGATTTCAGAAGAAATTAATGAAATGGGGTTCTTTTTTAAGATATAAACAGGATAAGGTTAAGATCTAAACACAAGCTGCTATATACACAGACCCCTCTGTTAAAAAGCCTTGTCCTGCATTAGATAAGTACGCTGTTAAAACAACTAAAGAGCTAAAGAACAATGGCCAAGTGTCAGGGACAAGGAAACACGGAATTTGCAAAAGTATGAATGATTGTTTGAGATAAAAAAACTAAAACATAATCCAGAAAGAGAATTGTATAAAACGTTCCTAAAAATAAGAGGAAAACTTCACAGGAAATGATCTACTTAAAATTCATCCACACCGCTTGTTTAACACAAACTTCCTGCAGTCATTCAGTATTTGGGTTTATTCTACAGCGCTTTTTTTGTCTGTTTGTGCTTTTTTTCCCCCCTTTTCCACATGCTTTGTATACAGTATGTAAGACCGGATGTATATAAAATAGTTGTGTCTTGTAATCCCATGTGGGATGGGCCAAATGTTTGGCATGAACAGAAAAAAAAAATGAATTAATGAATAAATGAATTTAAATACAGTTTATCAGTTTGTTCTGTACTGTTATTGATATGCATTGAATGTAATATGAAATATCCATATAATGTCACATAGACAGGGGTTGTCAGTTTACTCAATGAGAGAAACCCCTTAAAGAAAAGGGTTGTGAACTACTGCTTAAAATGGGGAACAAAAAAGAACAGGGTTCCATACACTGGCTTTTCACTGTTTATAATACAAACAATGAACAGGAAATGGAAAAGCATTTTTTTATTTTTAAATGAGCATATATTACCCACATCTATTCTGAACTTATTTCAAACAAAGATGTATTGTGTTATTGGTTGAATCTAAAAACAGCCCTGAGGGGCGGCTTGCATGTGAACTCTGACCCTGGTGGCTGTAAAGTCAGAATATCAAGGCAGCGCTCCCATAGCCTGCTCTGTGATGCCCACTTCTGTAGCATAATTGCTACTTGTTCTCCGTGGTGAGATAGGTCATCGCAGAGTCAGAGCTGAGGCTCTCCCATGGCAGATATGTCACGCCTGTCGGTAGGTGTCTCTTTATCTCTCTGTCTCCTCTATTAAACAGACATGCTTTGCCTCATTCCAGGGGAGTCTTCTTCACAGCTGCTGAGCGAGGCTTAGGGTTGGACACTTTGGTGTATCAAGGCCCCGCCATACTACAGTGTGCACCCAGTACTGTAAGTGCTTCTTTTTTTAACTGGCCTTAATTCATTGAAAATCCACTCATTTCGACATGGCCTTCATACAGAAACATCTCTTTTCTGTTTTCTGCCCCCATCAAAGAGGATGGATAGGAGGAAATCAAGAAAGCATATGTCTCTCACCACAGGAACCTCCAGCTAAAGCCCTGCTTCACCCAGAGACAGCGCGCCAAGAGAGTGAAGCAACTCTGAGCTTTATAGCGACACATTCATTATGGACATTTCATGGTCAGGATGTGCTGGTGGCCTTTTCCCTCGCCTTCGCCCGCCAGCTCCAACGCTTTCGCACTTTCAGTCTACCATCCAAACCGAACCCTCCGCTCAAAACGCTCTCTAATTGGTCAGAACCGCTTATTTGGCTAGTGCCGCCCGGCCTCCCCACAGAATGTTCCACCGCTGCTCTGCCACAGCAAAGACTGGGAGGATGCAGCGGGCTGTGGGCACAAGGACGAGGGGCGTGGATGGCATCACCAGGAGAAAAAAAAATACCATGGTCTTAAAAGCCAGAGGGTCATACATTGAGCATTCCCAGATGAGCTATAACAGCAAATAGTCTTGAACAGCTGAGCTCATTCAATTTGAGGGCTTCTGTGAGAAAATCGAGATGGTTCTTCTTTTGAAACTAAGTCTATCAGCGACTGATTCTGCAGCTGGAAGGCAGAGCAGTTGTCATATCTGCAGTGTATTTGCCCTGTTGCCTGTTGGCAAGGTTTCACAGAAACCTAACATAACTATATATTGTACCAACAGGAATCATCAAAACCGGCAGGATAGTGTAAATCCCCTTCTAGCAACTGGATGGTGTCTCATGCTATCCCAGATCACTGCACTCAGCATGCGTTATGTATTTAGCAACTGACTACAGGTAAAAACAGACATATGTGCAGTTGTGGTAGAGGTTTGCCAATCTGAAAATTCAGATAGTACAAAATAAAAGTATTTTCTAGGATGGTCTAAACTCTTTTCAGTATCTTTTGCAAGAAATCTCCACCCATCTGTCTCCATTTAATTTGTAGTTGCTATTGACCCTTGTCTGGGCTTCATTCTTCACTTACTGGACCATTTACATGTTTTATTGACTGAAATACAACAAGCATTTTAGTAACGTTTCTTTGTATTATTTTATAGTTCATGTCAATTCATTCTCTTTGCTCTACAAAATATAGACATGAAACCAGACGGGGTGTCAGCTAAATATATCTCTCAACAAGTTAGGACTTTATGGACAATTGCACTGTTAAAACAGCTACATAAGTTTAACACATGACTAAGCAGGACATTTATTCCCTTTATTACATAACTGTCATGAGACAATAAAGATGTCAGTCTTCCAAGTTCTTGGATGTGGTAGCAGAGAGCCTGTGCAGGATCTTTACGACCGGTGTTTGTTGGAATTATTGAGCATACTGTAGCAACCTTTCTCTGCCCTCACTGAGACTTTAACGTTAAAGGTGGCAGTTTGAAATAAGCGCATTTCTCACATAACACTTTTTTTCTCCCTCCACACAGGAAAATGGGTCCTATTTCAGTCCTGTACTCGGTAAGCAAAAGCATTAATGAAGGACGGTATACAGAAAGTCTTAGCATTAACAGCATCACCTGATGTGTCCTGCACTGGCATCTGCTGCACTGCAAGGGCAGAGAGCAGTAACTATAGAAACTGTGAAATTCAGATTTAATTTTACATTTTTTCAGGCTTCAAACCGAAAGTTATTTTGAGGTATGAAGGTATGAGTAGTTAATTGTTCAATGAATATTAAATAGTTTTAACTATGTACTTGGTATTTATATGAAGGTATTACATGTGTTGTACAATTGCCACCATAAGCTGTTACGATCCCCTCTGCACATGAGCACAGATGTAACATTCTATTAGCATCGTTACATTCTGCCAACAAAATGTGTTTTTCCGGCTTTCTCATCCATTTAACCAGATACTTTGAGAAAATAAACTTCATTAGCATTAGCAGGAGTTTAGCTAGGTTCATCAAAAATGGAAATGAGATAAACAGCTAAAGAAACAGCAGTAAGGAAAAAACAGTTTAATTTTAGCTAGGGTTAGAAGTGGCTGCCACGCCGGCTAGCCATCACTTGATACGTTAGCTCTCTTGCTATAGCTGTCTAGTTGTCCGTCTCTGCAGCACAAAATGTAGTTAATGCAGACTGGGCAGCAATACAAAGCCAGAATGCAATAACTTCCCAGTCAGCCAGCGCTTTGTCTTGGTTTTAAACTGTTTTGTAGTTATTGCAAATTAAATATGCTCTTTTCAAGGAAATTCATTTCATAATATTCTATATGGCAGAACACATTCTCAAATCAGATTTCAACTTGATTTCGACTAAATATTGGTCTACATATGTAGTGTGTTTGGCTTTGTTAGGCAGTATGTTCCTATGGAGAGCAGATTAACCCCAGTAAAAGTCAAGTCACCTCAAAGGGTTTCTCATGTTCACACATACTGTAGTCTCCAGGGAGGTCTTGGAACAAGATGGATGTAACTTGAAGCTCAGTGCCGGAGCCCTCAAACCCCCAAGGCCGGTTAACCTCTGCTCCCTACCCTAATGTGTGTGTTTTATTTTGGTTGCACTCTCTCGCTCTCCCCTGATTTCCTGGGCTTATGGAGTCATGATTGCGCACTGGCACCCAGTGACAGAGGATGTCAATTGGCTGTCAGGCATTCAGGAGGCTCCAGCTGCATCAACAGTCAATGCACAGAAAACTGCTCTCTCAGACAGACACATATGCACAGCATCTAAGTCTCTTTGTATATATACATAGCAGAGAAAAGCTATAAAAAAAACCTGGCTACACAAATAGACAAGGAGATATTTACTGCCTCTTATGGACATCATGAAAACATAACCTGAGGCAAATTGTAAGTTGTGAGTGACTTCAGAGGAAAGATCCTGGCTGAAGATACTCCTTTTTCTGGCTGCTCTTATCCTCAGCAGACGGGCCCATACATCTCAGTGACGCACTGCAGGAGTTAAAAATATTAGCTCGTTTTCCTGTTCTGTTTTTTCTCCTCATTCCATTCCCTTCCATTTCACTCCCTCCAGTTCATGACACTGGAAGCTCGCCAAGCAAAATGTTGATCCTGATTCCCTGGCGTCACTCGTGAAGCTGGTTCAGCAGGGCCTCGGCTGGGGCCATGAGCTACGATTGGCTGATGTGAGTCAACAGGTAGCATACTTACCTTCAAAAATTAGCTGATGTACAAGGACATAACTTCCCAATAGAAGTTGTTAGGCTGTTTTTATGATTTTATTTCAAGAAATAACTTCCGCACTGTCTGTACCCGAGTCTCTAAGGAAACGGTCCAACAGGATTTATCTTCAAAGAGTCTTGACATGTCTAATGTGCCTGCTGGTCAGTCACCATGGGGTCAAGCTATTCTCAGAACCTCCAGTGGAAAAACGAGCATTAAAAGCATCATTAAAGACAAAGCAAATGAGCACACTTGACCTCCTTTCATTCAACAAAATTGACGTGAAGAAATTCACCAAACATTTTAATATAAACTGATTTTTCCCCAAGCATATTTACAGAAAAGTACCGAGACGCTCTAAATATGGATTTAAATACACCATCTGACCTTTTGATTCCTTTGGACTGGTTATGTATGAGACGCAGCCCTCTATAGATCCTTCATTTGTGGGTAACATGGTCACCACTGCAGGCTCCAGCCCAAACTGCCTGCAGCCTGGAGACTGGTACCGTGTGACATCATATCCTGTCATTGTGTTGAGGAAGCGGAGCTGGATAGACGGTAACATCCCAATCAAGTCTCTGACTGCCTTCAGCCCGACAAGAAAAACAGAACTTTACAATTAAAGGAAAACTAACAGAAGAACGACATATTTTAGCCCAGACCTGTGAGTCACAAGAGATAATTGTCCTGGTCTCCTCCTCTCCTTACCTGCTGCACCTCTGTATTGTTCCACTCACCCCACCTCACCATCCAACCACTCTCACCTCATCAGCTCACCTGGGCTCCAGCTACATCTCATCTCCAATCAAGCCTGTCCTGCTCACCCACTCAGGGCCAGATTGTACTTTGACTCATGCAAGACTTTCCAGCACTGTGTCCTGGACTTCGTCCTGCTGCCGACCCTGCCTGCCTGTCTCGTCTGATTCCTGATCCTCTGCCTGGCCATGACCTACTGGTTCATCTGCTTGGACATTTGTTCATACTTGTGCTGACTATCTGTCCTTCACTTTAACTGCTATGCTTTGACATTAAACATCATTACCAACTGTTCCTGGTTTCACGTGTCAATAATAGCAAAGCAAACAGCCGGTTGCTTCTGTCTGGTAAACACGGAAAAAAAAATGTCATCCCAAATCGTTAACTCTGGCAGCTTGGTCAGTGGCCCAACACTTCAAACTATGACGCCTACATGCCCCATCTGCGTTAGTTTTGCACGCGTCGGTTTCCGCTTGTTACGTGCACTATATTTTCAAATTAAATATCTACAGTATATCTCAAAAGTGAGTACACCCTTTAGATTTTTGCAAATATTCTGTTATATCCTTTCAGGGGATAACATTATCCTACTGAAACTTTGATATAACTTAAAGTAGTCAGTGTGCTGCTTGAATAACAGTATAGATTTATTGTCCTTTGAAAATTACTCAGTACACAGCTGTTAATGTCTAAACAGCTGGCAACAAAAGTGAGTACACCCCATAGTGAACATGTCCTAATTGTGCCCAATGATGTTGTTTTCCCGCCCTGGTGTCATGTGACTCGTTAGTGTTACAAGGATTCAGGTGTAAATGATAAGCAGGGCTGTTAAATTTGGTGTTTTGGGCACAATTCTCTCTGAATGCTGGACAACATGGCACCTCATGGCAAGGAACTCTCTGAGCGGCTGAAAAAAAGGATTATTGCGCTTCACAAAGATGGCCTTGGCTATAAGAAGATTGCCAACACCATGAAAATGAGTTGCAGCACAGTGGCTAAGATCATACAGCGGTTTTCCAGGACAGGTTCCACTCGGAACAGGCCTCGCCAGGGTCGACCAAAGAAGTTGAGTCCACATGCTCAGCGTCATATCCAGAGGTTGGTTTCCAAAAATAGACGTGCGAGTGCTTCCAGCATTGCTGCAGAGGTTGCAGAAGTGGGATGTCAGCCTGTCAGTGCCCAGACCATACGCCGCACACTGCATCAAATCGGTTTGTATGGCCGTCGCCCCAGACAGAAGCCCCTTCTGAAACCGATGCATAAGAAAGCCCGCAAACAGTTTGCTGAAGACAATGAATCCAAGAACATGAGTTACTGGAACCATGTCCTGTGGTCTGATGAGACCAAAATAAACCTGTTTGGGTCAGATGGTGTCCGGCGTGTGTGGCGGCACCCTGGTGAGGAGTACCAAGACAAATGTGTTTTGCCTACAGTCAAGCATGGTGGTGGCAGCATCATGGTCTGGGGCTGCATGAGTGCTGCCGGCACTGGGGAGCTGCATTTCATTGAGGGACACATGAATTCCAATATATACTGTGACATCCTGCAGCAGAGCATGATCCCCTCTCTTCGGAAACTGGGCCGTAGGGCAGTTTTCCAACATGATAATGACCCTAAACACACCTCCAAGATGACAACGGCCTTGCTGAAGAAGCTGAAGGTTAAGGTGATGGACTGGCCAAGTATGTCTCCAGACCTAAACCCAATTGAGCACATGTGGGGCATCCTCAAGAGGAAGGTGGAGGAGTGCAAGGTGTCCAACATCCGTGCGCTCCGTGATGTCGTCGTGGAGGAGTGGAAGAAGATTCCAGAAGCAACCTGTGCAGCTCTGGTGAATTCCATGCCCAGGAGGGTTAAAGCAGTGCTAGATAACAATGGTGGTCACACAAAATATTGACACTTTGGGCACAATTTAGACATGTTCACTATGGGGTGTACTCACTTTTGTTGCCAGCTGTTTAGACATTAACAGCTGTGTACTGAGTAATTTTCAAAGGACAATAAATATATACTGTTATTCAAGCAGCACACTGACTACTTTAAGTTATATCAAAGTTTCAGTAGGATAATGTTATCCCCTGAAAGGATATAACAGAATATTTGCAAAAATCTAAAGGGTGTACTCACTTTTGAGATATACTGTATGTTTGCAGGAAACAACTCGGTTAGGTTAAAGAAATACAACTACTAGGTTTGGGTTTAGGAAAGGATCATGGTTTGGGTTGGACTTTCTTTGTAACGTTACATGGCTTACCTTACGTACGTAACTTCAAATAAGTCAATGTTGACTTTTGGTTTCACACGGGACAAGAAGAGTGGTCTGCATTTGTTTGACCCGGACATTGTTGCTCTTTAAACTATGTCACCGGACTTTTTCCTTTACTCCCACCATAACTACAGCCATGTGGAGTGTCATAACTTGAAGTGAAGGGCCACTGACCAAGTTGCCATATTTGATTTAGAAGTGAAAACAGGCTGAATCTACTTGAATTTATGCACTGATGAACAAGTGTTCATGCCCAGTCAGTACTGCTGGAGGAGTTAATTGGGAACGGTTTGCTAACAAGATGTGTTCTGCCCCCAGGTGGCTAAATATTCTGGTGGTTTGAGAAAACATGTAAAAACCAGAAGAATATTAGTCAATATGTCTTGGATATTAATATTGATACTGATGAAATCCTGTATTGGTACATTTTAACATTTATAATGCAGCCTAGCAATTCCCAAACTTGGAGTCACTAGGGTTGGTCATTAAAAAAATGGTTTAAAGTCTAAAAGTTATTCAAATAACAGCATGAGAAGGAAAAAAACATCTCTCCTTAGTTCTGCTCAAAAAAATGTTTACAAAGCCAGGTCTGCTGGTGATCTCTCGTCACAGGTTGCATGCGTATAATTCTGTTTAGTCTTCATTTCCTTTAGGCTTCCTTAAACTCTCCAGCAGCCTCAGCTCTCTGTTCTGACTCATATGGATAAACAAGTTAGTTATGTTGCTGATTCAAATTAGTTAGAAAAATGAAGTCCAACTGCACATCTGAGTCATCACTGATCCAAAGTGTTTGAATAAATGAGATATAGAGTCATTTATTAACTGATTTGATTTGTATCTGATCTAAATGTCACACTCCTTCCCTCAGCTGTATTCACAACCACTCCTTGTAAATATATCTGCTCGGCTTAAGTGTTGTTCTGACTCCAGTCCAAAGAAGGTAGCAGCTGCCCAGTACTTACACCCATTCTCACACTCTGGTAAAGGCCAAACAATGTTTGTGTGTTACACTGCATCTGTCAGCTGTAAGTAGGTCAGTTTATTTTATTTTATTTTATTTCACTCATTCCTCCCCTGTAACACAACTCCTCTACAGGTTATGGGATGGAAAATGCAGCTTGACCTTTACTCAGGCTGTCTTTCATTGAAATGGTATAACTAGGCCTCAGTCGTGCAAGTGCTTTTGGACACCTGTCAGTTTCAAGCAAGGTTGCAGTTGACAGTTTTCCAACTCATTGGTTGTCGAGGTATT